>NC_091473.1:232561474-232861474 GCF_036971445.1 Narcine bancroftii | reverse complement strand
CAAGAACAAGTCTCTTGAGGTGAAGCAATAGTTATGGCAGCTTCAGAAATTAAAGAAGCTTTGCTATTGTCCCAGTGCATTGAAAGAACGGAAATATTCTTCAGAAAGAACAAGATTGTTGAATAAAGAATGGAGAAATACAACCATATGTTGAAAAAGAAAGACAATATTCTTCCTGGTAATATGAGCCATGGAATAGACAACATTGGTGAGTTCATAAAAAAAATTGTAAAAGCCATGAAGGAACCTTTTAACTCAGTGCTTTAAAGACTTTGCAGTTGTAATTTTGGAATATGCACACTGTAATGTGGGAAAACAATTATGCGGCCATGCCAGAAGCACTAGCTAAATTGGGCCATTTTCAGGTATTCTTAAATCAGAGGTGAGAGACTAGGGTTGACTTTTACACGAGATATGTGGAAAATTAAAGATTTATTAGCCAAAAATAGAGGGTTAACTTTTACATGAGATATATGGTATACATTTCCATACATAAATTCTACTGTCTGGTTACTTCTTCACTCATCTCAGTTTGAGATGGTTCCTCCTTCACTGGATCAATTTCACGAGTAGAGAGGAAACAGTGACTTCTGGCAAAACCTCATCATGGCCTGTGGATGACGGCAACGTTCAGTATGTTATTTCAGTCTGTCATTTGCAGCTATCATCCAGGTAAACTACAAATTAAATTGGTCCAGTGCAGAGTAACACCTCCTCCTGTGACTCTTATACAATCTCAGCTTCGTTCACAGCTAAATTGATGATTACAAGTTTCAGTGTCATGTTTGTTTCCGCACTTTACTTACTTGTAACACGTAGCAACTCCAACCTTAAAATCCAAGTACATTCTGAGACGGGAGTCTGTGCAAAAGCCACCAACACTAGTTTCATATCGCCTCTGTTAGTGTTCTCCTCTATCACCTACATTGTTTTTGCCCTCTCCATCACCCCCTACCCCCTGCCCTAAATCTTTGAGTTGTCGTGAATTAACCTGTTTTGAAATAAACTTTAATGCAGTTAATATGTTGTCCATTTTCTTTCTCTATAGTTTGCCATATTCCTTCCCAGCCTTAAGATTTTCAATATGAGATTTTTTTTAAAATTGGGATGTCCTGGCAACAATCCACCTGCTGCTAGAGAATGAAATCTGCAGGAAACCACCAACCAGAACTCCACTTTCTCTTTAACAGAGGAGATTTTGTTTCAGCACACATTCAAGCGGGATAGAAGAATCCCATTCCATTGCATGCCCAGTTGTATACACTGGATAGAATTTGATTCGTTGTTCATGGTCATGAGCGAGAGGCTGATGTCAGAATCCCTGGCATGGTAGTTACCTCTATTCTTCTATTCTTCCACCTTCTCCATAGATCAGCTGGTGTGAAATAGATCTGCTAAAATATCCTTTGTGGCCGCTTCACCACCCAGCAATTTATTGTTTTATGCATATAATATCCTGTGAAAATTATACTCCCCAGAAGCAACCACAATATTCCCATAGTACAAACTGAAAGGGTGATCTGCCCATTAGGTTCAAAGATATTTAGTTGCTATATATTCCCCATTTCAGATCTATTCCACCATTTTAGCAGCCATTTTGTTTTTACAAACATAGAATTCAATTTTACATCTTGTCCAGTTTCTTCCCGCCCTCCAACGTTCAGGGTTGTAGGTTAATTTGGGTATAATTGGGCAGCATTTTCCGCAAAACAGGACGTCAAGCACTGAAATGGGCCTCTACCGGCATCACCTACGGCTCCTAGAATGCTTCCACCAGCGTGGTCTCCGCTCCATCCTCAACATTCATTGGAGCGACTTCATCACCAACATCGAAGTACTCGAGATGGCAGAGGCCGACAGTATCGAATCCACGCTGCTGAAGATCCAGCTGCGCTGGGTGGGTCACGTCTCCAGAATGGAGGACCATCGCCTTTCCAAGATCGTGTTATATGGCGAGCTCTCCACTGGCCACCAAGACAGAGGTGCACCAAAGAAGAGGTACAAGGACTGCCTAAAGACCACCGCCAGTGAGCTGATATCGCCTCAAACCGTGCATCTTGGCGCCTCACAGTTCGGCGGGCAGCAACCTCCTTTGAAGAAGACCGCAGAGCCCACCTCACTGACAAAAGACAAAGGAGGAAAAACCCAACACCCAACACCCAACCCCAACCAACCAATTTTCCGTGTCTGCCTGTCCAGCATTGGACTTGTCAGCCACAAACGAGCCTGCAGCTGACGTGGACATTACCCCTCCATCAATCTTTGTCCGCGAAGCCAAGCCAAAGAAGAAAGAAGAATTGGGCAGCATGGGTTTAAATGGTCAGAATCAGCTTTAAATAAAATGTTCTTTCTTCTTTGGCTTGGCTTCGCGGACGAAGATTGATGGAGGGGGTAGAAAGTCCACGTCAGCTGCAGGCTCGTCTGTGGCTGACAAGTCCGATGCGGGACAGGCAGACACGGTTGCAGCGGTTGCAGGGGAAAATTGGTTGGTTGGGGTTGGGTGTTGGGTTTTTCCTCCTTTGTCTTTTGTTAGTGAGGTGGGCTCTGCGGTCTTCTTCAAAGGAGGTTGCTGCCCGCCGAACTGTGAGGCGCCAAGGTGCACGGTTGGAGGCGATATCAGCCCACTGGCGGTGGTCAATGTGGCAGGCACCAAGAGAATGTAAAATTTAACTAAATGGACCAAAATGAGATACATCGGCTGAAAACTTGGTCAGCTGAGGGCACCTTTAATTATGTCCAACAATGAAGGAATTATGTTCAAACCCAACTGTCTGCAATCTCATCAAATGACTAGTCATGAATAAAATGAGTCATATAGCATTGGCTCATCAAATTGGTGCTGATCATTAAGCATCCAGTTTAACAAATCCTACTTTATTTCCATTTAAATCTCCTTCTAGTCTCAACAATTCTCCCCATCTACACATCGGGACATTCAAGGTTTTGGGATATGTGAGGAAAACAGAGCACCTAGAGGAAATGCCACACTGGACAAGGAAGATTTTTCATCCTGAACACTTTCAGATGTATTTTATTGATTTTGGGCTGCTGATCATGAAGAGCACCTTAAACATTTTGCTACCACGTACCGTTTATTTTAGATATAGCCTGTTTTATAAATTCCTGTAGATTTTAAGTCTACATCAAACATACAAAAATGTGAAGTGCAACATGTCATTGAAAATACTTGCTGATCTTGGTGTAGGCAATGACGAACATGGTGAAAGGTTTTACCAGGTCATTGTGACCATGGAAAAGCAGTATCAGAGCAACGGGAATCCATCGATGCTGGTTGACTATTGTTGAACGCTTGACATAAGAGGCATCAGATGCTGAGTATAAATGAAAATCGGCAGCAAAATATTTTTAGGTCATTTGAATCCAACGTGTCAGCGTCATTATGCTATTAAACATGCTAAATTTAATAAAAGTTAATTTAATGTTTCTCCAACTTCCCATGTGATACAGCAAATCTGAAATTATCTTTGTGTTCAGTTTGAAAAAATAATCTCCAATTTATTTTCAGGAAGCAAACCTTTTGAAAAAAAAATTGTTGTCTTGTTTAATGATCAAATCCAGATCTCTGTAGCTGAGAGGACACTGCAGATTACTTTTTTGTTTTAGGCAGACCCTCATGGTCGATGATAGCTTACATTCTCATTCTCTGATTTCTGAGCTAATATAGGATGTACAATCCTTGCCACGGGTGGATAGGAGATAATTGACAGGGCTGGTAAATGAATTGGTTGGCATGATGCCTTAAATGCTTATGTTCCCCACACCCTCTGATGCTTGATGTCATTATGTTCAGTTGCCTTCCCACATGGTACCTCTCCAGTTTGAGTGTCTTCATGCCAGGAATTCCCAGGAGTCATCGAGAATATTCAATTTTTTTTCCCTCAGAGTCTCTGAGAACTTCCCTAAGATCATTTTTTCTGTCATCCCAGAAATCTCTTAACATCATGAATACTCTATTCCTCTTGGCCAAAGATTGGGTGGGGAAGAATTGGTGAATTGTATCATCAATGTCTATGTTCAATTATAGTTATAACCTGAAACATTGAAACTAATCCATATCCACCAAGATTTTGCTGTAGGTTTGGGGGCACTGAATTATGCATGGACCAGATTGGTAAAGAATATTTGTGTTCCACATGTTTAGTACAAGAACCATTCTTCCATACCCTTCAAGAAACTAATTAATGAATTCAAGACCCATCCCAAATTTTCTGTCTGCTGCACAATTACAAACAAGCCATGATCTGAACCAATGAGTACATTACAGACCCAGCCGTAGTGTAGAATGCAAGAAAATCACATCATTATTCTTTGCTATTTTCTCTACTGCAATAGTGCAGCACACCTCAAGATTATTTGATTTTAACAAACTTTCCAAATGGTGGAGCAGGGGGTCATTGAAGAGTTGGCCATTGATAACATGGCAAACCCTTTGAGGTAATTATCTGAGAATATTTGAAGATTACTGGCAAAAGAGTACTATCATTTTTTTTACCAGGAGAAGCAAACACAATTATTTGTGAATGAGAAAAGGGCTTGAAAATAAAAGGGTCAATATGTATGCTTTGTATCATAATGTTGTTGATTTTCACTACTCTTTTGTTTGATATTAATGATCATCAGAATGCAAAGCATATTCCTGCTGCCCTTTATAATCATAATGTTCCGAAATCCTTGAATCATTTTGAGATGGATGTGTCACCGTAAAAGCCAATATTTGTGTTCCTCATTGTTGGAGGGCTTTCTTCTATGGCCCACTACATTATACATGGGAAAACCTCTGGTAAATGCTGTTATGTTGGGAATTCAGGTCTGTGGTCAGGACCGTCCTCCATAGATTTCCAAAGCAACACTGGGCATCTTGGCCCAGAAATTCCTGCATCTTTTTTGGGGGGGAGCATTAGCTAGCATTCTTGATCATCTTAATGGTATTTGTGAAAATCACACAGAGATCAAGAACTTTAATTGGAGGTTTACCAGATACGAATGGTCTCAATGTGTATTGCCTATTGAAGTATGGCACAATGGAACAGAGCAGCAGAAATCTTTGCAAAGGGATACACCACTAAAAGAACAGTGCTCTTCCAGCTACTTGGGAGTTACACTACTGAGTGAAGGACAAAGTCTGCAGATGCTATGATTTTAGTAAAAACACACAGAAATATTATATAGAACTCTCACAGTGTCCACAGAAGGTAGAGATATATTACTGACATTTTGAGGCTGAGCCCTTCAAGGAATAAGCAAAGAACAGGAAGGTGTCAGAATGAAGACAAGTCTGGCAGGGGAGGAGTCTAGGCCAATAAAAGGTTTTAATACAGGAAGGTGTCAGAATGAAGACAAGTCTGGCAGGGGAGGAATCTAGGCCAATAAAAGGTTTTAATTGGATATGATAAGAGGAGAGGTGAGAATTGAGTTTGGTTCTGTGAAAAGAGACAGAGGCAAAAGGGAAGGGGTGGGAGTTTAATGGAAACCAGAGAAGATGCTATTAAGGCATCCGGTTGGAGTGTGCAAAACAAATGATGAGGTGTTGTTCCTCGAATTTTCAAATGGCTTCGGCCTGACAGTGCATAAAACCATGGATAGATATCTCTCTTCTTCTTTCTCTTTGGCTTGGCTTCGCGGACGAAGATTTATGGAGGGGGTAAATGTCTACGTCAGCTGCAGGCTCGTTTGTGGCTGACAAGTCCGATGCGGGACAGGCAGACACGGCTGCAGCAGGTGCAGGGGAAGATTGGTTGGTTGGGGTTGGGGTTGGATAGATATATTAGCAAAGAAATAGGACGGTGGAATTAAAATGAGTGGCCACGGGGAGATCCATGCATTTGCAGCGGACAGAGACTAGGTGTTTTACAAAGTGATTTCCCAGTCTGTGGCCAGGGTCTCTGATGTAAAGGAGGCCACAAAGGGAGCACCAGATGCAGTAGATGACCTCTACACATTCACTGTTTGGGGCCATGAATGGCGGTGAGTGTAATGATGGTGATCATGGTTGCAATGCAACTAGCAATGCCTTACTGTTTGATTAGACTTGGCTGCCACCATGGGCTGACACAGAGAAGGACACAGAGTATGCTGTATCTGTAATGGAGACTTACAGCCTCATGGCATGCCTCATGGTGCTGTTTATATCAACTTTAAAGTAAAGAACCTTTTCCTTCATCCATGTGTTGTCTAAGACCTCGCACGTATGAATACAAGATGAAACATGGTGTCAGAAATGAGATGAATGAAATTAGAAGGAAATATTTTAAAAGGTAAAATCTGAAGTCAACAACTGATCAGTGAAGATAAGCTAACACAGTGAAACATGCAAGGATTACATCCACCAGCAAAACATCAGATGGCAGGTAATGTGGCTGAAAATTGGAACAGATTTAAACAGCATTTTGGATTTTATTTAGTTGGAGCTGATGAGAAAAGTGATAAGGTGAAAGCATCAATTTTTCTTACATGTCATGGTGATGAAGCCCTGGAGATGTAAAATAACTTCACATTTGCTGCTGAAGGAGACAAAATGAAACTGGAAAAAATAATGGAACAGTTTGAGGCATACTGCTTACCTAAACATAATGTTACTTTTGAGAGGCACAGATTTTTCACATGTACAGAAAAAGGAAGAAAGTATTGATCAATATCTGACTGAATTGAGAAACCTAAGCAAAATGTGTGAATTTGGTGGACTGACCGACTCGCTGATAAAAGACAGACTTGTGTGTGGTATTAGTCTAAGGAAAAGACTGCTAAAGGAGCAAAATCTAGAGCTGAAAAAAGCTATAGCACTCTGTAGGTCTGATGCAGGGTCACAACCCAAAACATTTACTGCTCCTTTCCCCTTATGGATGTTATTTGAACTGTTGAATTTATTTCTTAAATGTTAATTTTTTTTTTAATTTAGACAAACAACACGGTAACAGGCCCTTCTGGCCCACGAATCCGGATTGCTCAGTTACACTCAAATGACCTACAATCTCTGAACATTTTGAAGGGTGGGAGGAAACCAAAGCACCAAGAGGAAACCGAAGAAGACACTGGGAGAACATACAAACTCCTTAGAGACATGATCACTGGTACTGTAACAGCATTACTCTATTAACAACTAACTCAGTGGTTTTCAACCTTTTTCTTTCCACTCACATACCACTTTAAGTAATCCCCATTAAGGGATGGTTAAGGTGGGATGTGAGTTGGAAGGGAAGGTTGAGAACCACTGCTCTAGACCCAATTGTCATTAAAATATTTTGCTTTAAAAAAATTGTCATTGACCCATTTCCTTTGGAGTTGCGTAACAAGTTAATTTGGTACGATTAAAACAGTGGTTTTCCAACTTTTTCTTTCCACCAATATCTTTTCTTCTTCTTTGGCTTGGCTTCGCGGACGAAGATTTATGGAGGGGGTAAAATGTCCACGTCAGCTGCAGGCTCGTTTGTGGCTGACAAGTCTGATGCGGGACAGACCACCTTAACTAATCCCTTACTAATCACAGAGGACCTATGCCATAGGAAATAAAAAGATTGAGAACCAACGCCCTAACCGTTACACTAATCTCTACTCCCTAAATTTCATTTGATTCAAACAGACAGGAACCATGGGACCTGAAGATCTTTGATTTTAGCACTTTTGCTGGTTTATAAAAAGCATTACCAAAGTACCATCAGATATTGTTGATTAATTACTTTTTTCACTAAACATCCAGCCAGCTAAAGAAATCAACCAATTTAGAACGAAAGGCTGATATTCACAACTTGACCCATGCAATTAGTTAAATTTTATTTGATTTGAATTTATACAAGATGTAGAAAACCACAATGGTTTGTAAATTTATTCGCTTTCCATTAATTGTCTTAAAACAATATTTTTCATTGTCTTTCATCTTGTTGTACCCATGGTTTCTTCAAGTAATTCTGGATGTCTTCAAAAGTAGGGAAATGCAAACATGTGAAGGTGGTAACGATGAGAATGGAGGTATCATTGACTTGAACCACTTGCAGTAAAATCATCTGAAAGTTATACATAATTAAAGTGCATGAGAAGAGATCAGTTATTATGCAATTTCCAATGACAATTACTAGACAAAAATATATTGACCTAAGCTAATTTAATTTTCAAATTCAGCACTTTGCAGTGTGTTCATGACCAAGCCAAAAGCTTCAGTATTTTACAGGTTATTTCCTTGGGATTTCCATTGTCCAAAGTGAAATTTACTCGTGGTCAGTTCCTGTGCTGGAACTGTTCCAGGATGAGGTAAAAGAGACATTTTGACAACTAGAACAATAAAGTCAGAAATGGAAAAGAACTATCTGCTTTGTGATACCAAATAAAATTCCCTTCTTGAAAAAAATAATTGATTTTCTTGCATTCTACACGACGGCTGGGTCTGTAATTTAATTGGTGCCACGTGGCCCGTTGAAGAATCCTTTAAACCATACTTATCATTGGGTTCTTCCATTGTTCTTAGTCCCTATTATCTGAAAAACAGCAGGAGGAGCGAGTTGAATGGTTTTAGAGCTAAAACTGACAGATTTGGCTGAAATGTATGTGATATGTAATTTCTATTAATGTAAGAGGGGAATTTAATGTAATGGGTTTCAATAAATTTGTGTGAATTCCTGCATTTCCATTCATGGTGCATGACTGCCATTCTATGTTCTTTAACTCTGGTAGTCAAGAACACACATCAACATGGTTTGTATGTTCACTGAAAATTAAAGAGAAAATAAAAATGCATATTGGTTTGTATGTTTACTGACAGTTAAAGAGAAAATAAAAATGCATATTGGTTTGTATGTTTACTGACAGTTAAAGAGAAAATAAAAATGCATATTGGTTTGTATGTTTACTGACAGTTAAAGAGAAAATAAAAATGCATATTGGTTTGTATGTTTACTGACAGTTAAAGAGAAAATAAAAATGCATATTGGTTTGTATGTTTACTGACAGTTAAAGAGAAAATAAAAATGCATATTGGTTTGTATGTTTACTGACAGTTAAAGAGAAAATAAAAATGCATATTGGTTTGTATGTTTACTGACAGTTAAAGAGAAAATAAAAATGCATATTGGTTTGTATGTTTACTGACAGTTAAAGAGAAAATAAAAATGCATATTGGTTTGTATGTTTACTGACAGTTAAAGAGAAAATAAAAATGCATATTGGTTTGTATGTTTACTGACAGTTAAAGAGAAAATAAAAATGCATATTGGTTTGTATGTTTACTGACAGTAAAAGAGAAAATAAAAATACATATTGCGTTTTTTTGCAATATTATCAAAATTTTACATATCAAGAACCCTCATATCCCTTTTGCGACCTGCTCTTCAAAAATAAAAATCATGATTGGTATAAGTTGAGAACCACCGCAAGCTCCCATCCAATTCTGGTTTGCACAATAAACATCAGCTGAAGCAAATATTAAAAGGGGATTTCTCAGTTCAACTCTGTGCAACTCAGATTTTCATAACTCTGACTAAAAATGGTACATATGAAAAAAGAATAATGTTCTTTCCATACTTACTGTCCAGACGGAGCTTTAGCAGCATCAAACATCTTCTTTCTGCCTTCCATTCCAGACATTGCTTCCACATTTTTGCGCCAATCACTGACTCCAACTGGGCGTTCCTAAGAGTGAAACGCAACCCCTGTCATCAACAATGACTTTAATCATAAAGAAAACAGATAAATGAATCACATCCTTCTTACCCTTACCACTTTATCCAACATGAAATGAGTACTACTGATATTTTTTTCCTACTATCCCTTTCAACCTGACTGCATTCTTGCTCGATTGGCTACATAATCACTGCCCTTCCCATTCCCCCCCACACCCATCCGCTTTCCCTTCCACCATTGTCCAGCTGCTGGACTTGACAACACTTCCCAAGATCTTTTCGAGACATTCAGCCTGTAAACAGGCTCTCAGCTCAGCAAGTCTTTGATTCTACGAGTTCTAACAATATTACTCTAACATGCAATCTCAGGGTTAAAAGCAGAATAAAATGGATGCAAAAAAGAAACACTTGCATTTCTAAAGCACTTTTCACAACCGCAGGTCATCCTAAAGCATTTTTACATCTAATCAAGTTATTCTGAAGTTTGGTCACTGAGAGTTAAATAGTTTTTTGATTACAGATTAATTTTAAGATTCAATTATATTATCAGAAAGGATATATGATGATCTTGTTTACAGTATGCCAATAAAAACCTGATTTCAGCAATAAAAAAATAAATACTGATACTAGAATAAGATTTTTAACTGTCATTTGTAATTGTTTACATTTCAACATTTGTCATATATTTACCAGTGAACTAAACATCACATTACTGTAACAACAGATTGGAATTTAGGTTCTCGTATAACTCTTAAAGGTTCCCATAGTAAATGGCTTTCTAATTTGGAGCAGAGTATTTGTAAACATTATCAATGTACTGTATTCAATCATGGGAGGTTATAAAAGGGTAGATATGTTTCAGTTACCCATAACCTGCTAAATTGCCCTTGAAATAGCCATTTTCTTGTTGAATGGATAGACAGAATTTTTTTTGGTTGCAGATTGCTTTCATACCTTTTCTGAATCTTCCTTTTTGACGGATTTCAGGTTGGCTCTGAGATCCATTGATACTTTGTGCTTGGATCCCAGCAAAGCCCTCAACATCGCATCAGCGGAGACACGAACCCGACGAAGGGTTGGCCGTTTAAACTTTCCTCTGAGATCTAAAACTTTCAGAGTCAGGTCCTGAATCTTAAAAGTAGACAGAGAAGCAGGGGAGTAAAACCAGACAAAAATGCATGCTTCATCAGTCGCTGAACTAGTTGGTGACATAATAATTGCTTTCCATAAATATAGATTGGTATCGTGGGCCTGATCCTGAGCTATCGAGGGCTATTGATGGGCTATTGGGGACTCGACGCATAGAACACACACAGGCTGCGGACTGCTGGTGACTGTGGTCAAGGGATTGCACCAGGATGTGGACTTCCTGGCTCGAGACTGGCTAAAGGTATAACAGGTATCAGTACCAAGATGAGAGAGAGTGCTGAGAGCACTGAGGGCTTCCAAACCATTTTGGAGGTTTGGATCTGCTGTTTGGATTTGTCAATGGTTTGGGCTAAAATCTGTGTGTCAGCGGAGGCTGTGGGAGCGCAGGAGGAGAATCCATGGTCAATCAGTGACTCTGAGGGGACTCTCACTTCTCTTTCTCTGACTGCAAGGGGCGCCTAGCAATTTCTGGTGATGGTGAATCTTTGTGTTCCTTATGGTAGACTACAGCAAATTTCATGTAATATTGCATAACAATAAAAAGAATATTGAACTGTTCTGTGTTCTTTTTGTAGCAAAAATGACTGTAAAGATTTTTTTAAACCGATCAGGATTTGAGTTTGACCAACTGAATTAATGGGCCTAATAGTAATGCAGAATAAATCAGAGTGGAGGAGGAGGAGGATGGTTCATTCTCATGCATCAAAATGTCTGATTGCAAACTTGATGTCATAATAATCTCTTGGTTCTGCATCTCCAGTGTACAAGAGCATGCGTTTGCATAATATAACAGCAACTTGACATTTTGAAAGAGCTCATTTGAAGATGTTGTACTGAGGAATTAGGAACATTTAAAAAAAGTTTTCAATGGCACTTCATTTGATGTTTAGCTCATGAACAGAAAGGACAGCTGCGTCTTCTGTAACAACCTGCTGCTGTCAACAAGAAGGCATGATCAGAGGTCACTAAGGAGGTAAGAACAGGAATATTGCAGCCTGAAATGTGGATAATACAGATGTAAAATACATCTATGTCTTGTGTTTAAGGGAGGTCAGTTCGCATTTTTTATTTCAGACTCTGTTGCCTTTGATTTCTTTGTGCAACCTTTGGACAGGAACTGAATAATCTCACAGTACTGCAGGCACAACTGTAACTACATCCTTCAAGTACTCCCCAGACTGGTTCAACAAGCCTCTCTGGCAATTGTTGCAATTATGCAAGCATCCAACCAAATGGCATGATGCTTATTGAGGTAAAATCCTTAAAGTCACACGTCAATTCTCAGTGCATGACACACTCTCCTAAATGATCACAAAAAAGTATTTATTCTAACAATTTCTTTTCAGTATTATGCAAAGCAAAAAGAATTAAATCTATTTTAATTGGAGTTTAAAAGTATCAACGGCGACACTATTGAATCAGACAAGATCATCTGGAAAACATGAAAGGGTAAAGCAAAAATAAACCGAATGGCTGGAGAAATGTCAGGCAGCACCCATGGAGGAAAGTGTACAGTCAATGTTTCAGGTCACCCTCAGGAGTGAGAAAGGAGAAGGAAAGTGGGCAGTATCAAAGATGAGAGAGGGAAAAATTAGTGGGCTGTAGGTGGACCAAAGAGGGGCACTATTTACAAAAAGTACTGTGGGTACTCGCCTACGCTACTCTGTAAATATTTCCTCTATCTGAAACCTGTTCTATCAAAAAGGAAAAGTTCAGTAAGTGTCACGGGATACCACCATCTGCATATTCTCTTCTGAGACATGCAGCATTTTGACTTGCAAGGATGTTGCTATTTCTTCACAGTTTCTAAGTCTTGAAGCTTTCTTCCCAACAGCCCTGTGGGAGTACCTTCACCAAAAGGTCTTGCAGCAGATTAAAAAAGGTAGGTCACTTTCTCAACAGATGGGCAAAAAAAATGCTTCTCGCCAGCAATCCAAAAAAAAAGAATAAATAAAACTTTTGGAAACCCTGCGGTGTCAGTAAGGAGTTTGTACATTCTCCCTATGTCTGCTTGGGCTTTCCCTGGTGGCGCTGGTTTCCTCCCACGAATCAAAACATACCGGGAGATTGTAGGTCAATGGGGTGTAAATTGTGGAAGGGCCTGTCATCTTGCTGTATGTCTAAAAATTATCAAAAATATTTTAAAAATTCTCAGTGACCAAAAATAATACAATTTAAGAGCTTAAAATGGCAATTCATTCCTCTTTGTTCAAAGACTTCTTCAGTGCCTCTAAAGAGAAAATTGTAATGGTATACTCTGTGTGAGGGAGGAGAAACCAATCCACCTCTAATTACATACTCTCTATTACTCTGTGACTCTACATACCTCTCTCTTGTTATGTTGTACTTTAGCTTCAATATCATATCGCTCTTCATCCACGATATGTACTTTGTCATGAAGTTCACGGCACAGTTCCTAAAATGTTGATGTTTTTGATGTTGGTTTTGCAGCAAAATATAAAAGCAAATATAAAATTTTAAATTATTTAATCCATTAAACTTTTAACTGATTGGTTTATCTTTTCATTTATCAAAACCTTTAATTAATGTGGGAATATTTACCACTGTACGAGCACATTTGAGTTAATCTGTGGCTTACCACTTGTCTGGGTTATTATTACTAGATTTCAGATTTCAGATTTATTGTCAGAATACATACATGACATCACATAGAACCCTGAGATTCTTTTTCCTGCGGACGAGGCAGAATTACCACTTATTGGTAGTGCAAAAAGACTGTACAGAGTGTATTCATGTAAACAAGTAAAGAAGTGTAAACGTATAATAAATGTAAACAAACTGACTGCAATTTAAAAATTAAAAAAATGCAAAAGTTAGAGACTTTAAATGAGGCCCTGATAGAGTTTGTCATTGAGGACTCTGATGGAGGAGGAGTAGCAGCTACTCCTGAACCTACTGGGTGTGAGTCTTGTGGTACTTATTCCTCTTTCCTGGTGGCAGAGAACAGAGTGTGTGCTGGGTGGTGTGGATCCTTGATGAGGTGGTGAGGATCTTTGATGATTGTTGCTGCTCACCAACAGCAGAGTTCCCTGTAGATGTTCTTGGAAGTGGGAAAGGTTTTGTTTGTGATATCCTGGGCTGTTTCCATTACCTTTTGGAGGACTTTACGCTGAGGGGTATTGGTGTCCCCATACCAGACCATGATGGAGCCAGTCAGTGCACTTTCCATCACACACATGTAGAAATTTGCCAGGGTTTCTGGTGTCATACCAAATCTCCGCAAACTCCTGAAGAAGTAGAGGTGCTAATGTGCTTTCTTCATGATACCATTAGTGGCTTGGGTCCAGGAAAGATCCTCCAAGGTAGTAACTCCTAAGAACTTAAATTAGCTCACCCTTTCCATTCTGATCAGTCAATTGTATACCTCTGGCTTTCCCTTCCTGAAGTCAACAATCCGCTGCTTAGTATTGGTGACAATATGTACTAATGGAAACAACATGAAATCAACTCAATTTTTGGTGTATTCTTAATTTTTTTTTTTCATGATGGTGTTTGCTGATGTGTTGTTTCTAAAAAAAATTACCAGTAAATAGAGTGAATTTTGAAAGTAATCGCAGGGCCTCACAAGGTTCATTATTCAATGAGGCAACATCTGCTTCTTTCTCAGGCAGAGAATTCCAGAGATTCACTGCTCTCTGGCAGAAGCCGCTCCTTCTTATTTCAGACTTAAATCAACTTCCCCTTAGTCTTGATGCTACGTCGCCAAGTTCTAGTCTAACCTGTCAGACCACGACCTCCATGCTTATTTATTCCTTTCATATTTTATATATCTCCATAAGATATCCCTTCATCCTTCTAAACTCTAGACTACTCAATTTCTTCTCATATGAAAACCCTCTTAATTCCACTTGATTTGAAACTCCCTTGCACTGCCTCCAAAGCCAGTCGATCTTTTTCTCAATTAAGGAGACCAGAACTGCACATAGTTCTCCAGATGGGGCCTCTCCAGTTCCCTGTACATTTGCAGCAGAATCTCCCTGCTCTTACATTCAATTCCTATGGTAACCTCACTGTGATTTAAAATAGATTTTGATTTTGGTGTCGTGTTTGAGCTCAATGATATGCAGTCATTTTACGTCTTAGCAGAAATAAGTTTTGCAACATCTTGAGAGGCTGATTATGACAGGGAGTGGAGGAGGTATCAAGAAGAATGACAAAAGATATCTTAAGGTTTGATGAAAAGGAAAAGAAGAGTCTTAAGAAAGGGAGGCATAAAAGTTATTTCTTGGTCAATAATGGCTGTGATTTGGGCATGTGAGAAAGTGGAAAAGTTTTGGGAAGATCTAAATCAGGTATTAAATAAAATCACAAAAAACAACATACCAAAAAATCCAGAGATCTTTCTTCTAAGTAATATAAGAAGTAAAGAACTTGACCTCGATTTGGATGGAGCACAAAAAAGATTTATTATGATAGCCTTAGCTATAGCAAAAAAATGTATAATGTCAACCTGGAAATCAGAAGATAGACTGAGAATACAGCAATGGTACATAGAAATGAATAAATGTATTCCATTGGAAAAAATAACATATAATTTAAGAAATAGTATCACAGTATTCGAACAAATTTGGGAACCGTACTTGGAACACAACAGAGAATTCCAGCTGCGGACCTCCACCCCTTAAAATGACAGAATGAGAAGAAGACGAAATGAACTGAAATCTAGTAATAATAACCCAGACAAGTGTGTAAAAGTAGATGACACAATTTTCTTGTTTATTTTCAATGTGTGATGACATTGTTTAATGGGTTTAACATGTCGCATATGTTGAATGTTTAGTGGGTGGGGAGGGGATGGGAAGGAGGGAGGGAAGGGGGGGAAGGGAGAAAATGACATTGTGTATATTCAAGAGGGAAAGGTTTGTGTGCATTTTGGTCAATATGGTTCATAATGTGAAAAATAAAAAAATAATGGCTGTGATGAGAAATAAAATTTAGGAATGCAGGTGACGATGGCATAAAAATATCTTTATCCGGCTTGTTCAGGCACACTGAAACTGAATCCCCATTTTCCTGTCTGCTTCTCTTGATGGAGTCTTTGCAGTTTCTGTTTTGATCACGAATATATCACATCAGGGAGTCACATTAAGAAATAAAACCTCATTATATTTTAAAATTTAAAAAAAATGTACCTGTAGCTGGCTGAAGGGCAGTCCTGCCATCCTTACGGGTGGGACCCGCTCTCCAAGAAATCTTTCTTTTTCCTCACTTCTTTCCATCATTTCTTCTTCCAATTCTTCTTTAGCTCTTGCCAGCAGCATGCTCTAGAGAGCCAACACGTTTTCTCATTACCTCCCACGCCTTGAACATTAAATACTTACCTTAATAATTAGTCCAGTTTAAAAAAAAAGAATGATTGACTGTAGGCAAGGACTATATTCTCTGAGAGAAAACATAAGCTTAAAATGTATTACTTTTATTAGAGTAATGCTGTTTGAGCGTGAATGTAACTAGAGTTATATTTGTTCTATAACACATGGTAAGTTCTGATAGCTGATAGTAGAGTTGGTGTCACTGTTAAAGTAGGCACTTAAGCAAATGTCAAGGACATTAGAAGTCATAGTCGCTGTCAGAGATCTCATAATTTACAGCTGATAAATAAAGCCTATATTTTAAAAAAAAGATAAAGTTATCTGAAAACCCCAGTAATTCAAATTTGGCTAAAATCTAAGTTGTTCAGAAATATTCTCAAAGAAATTAGCCTGAGATCAATTGAGTCATGAAAGAGATCTTAAACATGCAACGATAAACATTATTGAGAAGCAAGCTTTCAAGACTATATAGTCATGGAAAAAAAAAAATAAGTTTTTAACCGCCCGGCCGGGCTTTAATCAGTGCACGTCCTTATCAATGAAAGCCACAAAAAAAAAGCAGGTTTAAGGAGAAGAATTCGTAGCAGTACAAGTTCTTCAACTGAGACAAGATGCAGATGGTAGAGAAGCTCACTCTTTGGAGTATAGCCATTACCTCACCAAATGAAGCTTAATGAAGACAAGTAACTCTGTGTGAAAGTTGCTGAAGTCAAACAGTGGATAAATCAAATTAAAACATTCACATTGATACAAGCTTACCTTAAGCATGAGCTTGCGAGATGCTGAAATCTTTGATTTCCTCTGAGGAGATATTGAAATGAACGTTAATTTGTAAGTTGATTGCTACTGAATGCTTATTAGACTTACTAAAGGACTTTCATTATATTCTCTCGTCATTTCCACATTAATTTATTTGAAGTAACTTGTAACATTTATTTTTGATATTTCCTCCTTAGATTTGCTGTCCTGGAGCCTCCTTGTTGATGCAATCATGGAGAAGGCTCACCAGCGGCAATAGCTTGTGAGGTGTCGGAGGAGATTCGGCATGTCACTGAAAACTCTTAAAAACTTCTGCAGGTGAACCATGGAGAGCAGAGAAGCTGGTTGCATCACTGCCTGTTATGGGGGCACCAATTCTCAGGACAAGAATAAACTCCAGAAGGTTGTTAACTTGGCCTGAGACATCACAGGCACCAGACTTCATTCCATTGAGGACATCGACATGAGATGGTGTCTTAAAAAAGCTGCCTCTATCCTCAAAGATCCCCACCAACCAGGCCACGCCCTATTAGCTCTGCTACCATCAGGAAGGAGGTACAGGAGCCTAAAGACGAGCCCTCAATGACAAAAGGACAGGTTCTTACCTGCTGCCATCAGATTCCTGAATAATCAATGAACTAAACACTGCCTTACTTTGTGTGCACTCATATTTTTTTTAATTTATTATAATGTTGTAAGATGGTTAGAATATGAATGTTTGCACCGTGACGCTGCCACAAAACACCATATTTCATGACTTGTTCATGACAATAAATCCTGATTCTGATTCTGAAAGTAGCATAAAAATATTATTTAAAGATGCAGAGCTATGAAATACAAAGTGATTCAGGTATCCTTGAGCATAATTCACAACAAACTGACATGCAGGTCCTGTAAATCAAAGTCAACAGAACATTATTTGTAAGGGAAATGATTACAAAAATAGGCATGTTATACTTCTTTTGTACAGGTCATTGATGAGAACACCACAAGTGTTCTTATAGAAGGAAGGGCCTTAGCAAATTGGAAGCAGCTCAGAGATTTATCTGACCAGTACATAGAAGGGGACGAGTTGGCTTATGAGGAAAGATTGGACAGGTTAGGCTTGAGTGAGAGGTGACTTTTTTTTGAAATATATAGGTTCCTGGGAGTCTTGACAGGATGAATGATTCATTTTTCATAAACACTGAACGGTGACATGGTGACAAGAATTGGATGTCATTCATTAAATGCATGGGTGAGATTTTTTTTGTCCCTCGCCCTGTCATGAGTGTTTGCAACTTCCTCAAAAGGCTGTGGAAGCAGTCGTTAAGCAGTCTTAAAGATAGCAGTGGACAGTTATTTGGAAAGCATTGGTGTGAAAGGGTAATGCAGATAGATGCGAATGCAGAATTCAGATTGCAATTACATTATCAACAAATTTAAGAAGCAGAGAAGAGTTGCCGGGCAAAGTGACATAGCCCTGCTCCTAATTTATGTGCATGCAAATATGATTAGAAAAGATAGGTTAATGATTTCTGATCAGTAACTCAGACAAAAATACACTATAAATCTTTCTTCCAACATCCATGTTTTCAAAAACAAATCTTACACATGCACATTGTCTGAACAGAAGAGAAAATAATTATACTTGTAAATATCGCAATCTCTGCAAAACAAACCCATCGTAAAACAAAAAAAAGTTTTAGGATATGTATATTAAGTGGTAGATTGACTAAAACTACCAGACACATCATCATAAATATAAAGTGCAAGTCCTTTTACTATTAAAATTTTTCAACTCAGCAAACAGAAATTCATCATATTTGACAAAAATTCAGTCCATTTATTTATTTTTTGTTATTGTGCATTCAAAAGGTTTCCATATCTGAATTACATTCAACAGATCAGTAACAATTTGTGAGTTTTGTGGAACAGCAAATTGCAGGGAAAGGAAAAGATTAAATGAATGAAAGGCTTCAAAAAAAGCAAGTAGCCTTACCTCAGCACTGTATGAAAAATGGAGAAAAGACACAAATGTTACTGCAAGTAATAAAAATTTGATTTTCATCACTTATTATTGTGTTACCTCAGTTATACTTACATATTTTCAGGCATTTTGATGGCAGGTCTGGAATTAAGAAAGAAAGAATTTAAGACTCGCCAGGTTGCAACTTCACTGAAAATTGTGTGATGCACATGTTGGAATAAACACTGATAAAAGGCAAATACAAGCAAGTCTGTGAATACTTAATATGGCTTGGAACCTTACATTTTAGATCAGGGATAACTGTCACTGAAGTGTCTGCGACACCAATGCACAAAGCAGATCTAAATACTGAACACGTTCTTTTTTTGACACGGTTTTTCTCTAGCATTGTCAACCAGACTTCGTACGATTATTATGAATAGAAGTCTGTAGAGACCCTGAGATTTTCAAATATAAAAATTCATCAGAAGATGAACATTATTAAAGAAAAGTCTAGATCATCACTGTGTGACAATTAAATCTCCTTGTATTATTCAGCAACTAACAGAAGGTGCTGAAAGATTTGCAGGAAGTATATTTATATTGTGTCATTCAACAATCTGATTTAGTATAGCTACCAATAAATCATAGACAAACTGCAACGTGAAATAATGTTGAGCCAATGGGGATGTATGGAGCTTATCAGATGTGATACCATTTGATAGAGGGGAAGTCTTCAGACTAGAGGGCTTATTCTTGTGGTTATCTTTTCAAAGCAAGCAAGAATGAGTGAAATAATTGAGATGAAGAATAACAAGAGCAAATAGTTTTATCAAAGAAATGAAAAGAGAATAGGAGAAAATTGTAAAAACAGAGAGGGAACTAATTACTATTGATAGAATTGCAGAGGATTATTTTTTGAAAACATTAAATATTTTAATAACAGACATCACAAATTGCATCTTTTTATTGCATACAAAAAGCAAACAGAATTATAGTTATTGAGATATTACAACATAATATAATTAATATAGAGATTTTAAACTGTCTGAGAACAATTCATGGGACAAAACTGTAAGAAATGTGATGGTGTCACCGGAGAGAAAATGAATGCTTCTATTTCGAAGGTGTCAGTATTCAGAACAGTTTGGTGCTCAGCTTCAAATTCTTGGCACCATTGCAGTGCAAGTACAGGCAAGAGACCAGTCTGTCATCATTGTTAGTGATGCAGAACCAGGAGAACTAAATTATTCTGCCAGATTTACATTAAAAACGAGCTGCCCTCACAGGGTGCCAATCATTTGTCATATATTTATAAAATGATAGTTATTTTCCAACAAGGTATTTGAAAAGTTCCTGGGATTGTCCAGAGATGACCACAATTAGGAGACTGTGAGAAAAACAGAAGAGCTTAGAAATGTCATTTCTGAAACAAAGAAAGAAACCCCAACAAGACAACAAGGTTTCTTCAACATCATTTCCCAAATTTGTGATCTTTTTCACCCAGAACAAAGTTAGCAGCTGCATGGGAGCATTGCCATCCTCAAGTTTGGTTTTTGAAGTTCATAGTTAACAGTACCGTGCATATACAATCAACTGTAGGACAGCAGCAGTTCAAAAGAAGTGTCTCACTAATTTAAGGAATAATCAAAGATGAAATGCTTGCAACCTGTACAAATTCTGAATGAAAAATGGACTGACACTTCATTTTCAGGTTGACCATAGCTGTGAAAAATATAGAATTTAAGATGGAATCTAATTATTTATATAAACAGAATTTGGAGTAATAAATTCCACATTTCTAGACAACTCAGATTCAAATTGTTCAGCAAAACTCAAAATCAGTCAGATTGACCTTGGATTTCAGTCTGCAACTCATCTCAAATTTGAGATATCTTTAAGTTTTTGGGGTTTACCAGACTCAATCAAATTCAATGAATCATTAGGAAATTTAAAAAATGAACCATAGATTCTGAAATCAGGTAGCGTCTGTGGAAAGAGAAAATGATTTAACGTTTGAGGGTGTATCTCTTTCCATCAGTGTTCCATTGAGTGTTTCCAGTGGCTTCTTTCTGTTCTCAAAAACCAGTGAGTTATTGTCCACAATGCAGTTTTGAGATCAGGCTAAAAATTAATCCAGATTGTTGGACATTCTTATCTATGTCCATGAGTTTATAAATGACATGGCTAAAAACAATGCAAGGTGAGATTAGATTTACTTCATTTAAGAATTTAAACATGAAACATTGTCAAGTTGCAAATGCTACTAATCCTTTAGGTCCAGGGACAAATATATTTCAAGTTTTCACCTTATTGGAAACAAAACCAAAAAGTATTCCAAAGCTATGAGAGGGCATGTATATAATGTGCTTTCCTTTTAATGTCTAGGGGCACTTAAAACATATTGACCTGGGGACAACGGATCATTAGTCATCCTGGTATTACTACCACAGGATTGAGCTGGTAAGTCAAATACCTTTTATTCTTTGCACCAACCCATTCAGACACACCTTGTTCTGCTCCCACACTCTTTAAGCTCACTCCCAAATCACCAACAATGTGATCACCCATGTGTCAGTCACTACACAAGATATGCATGCTCCAAGGGCATTAAGGTGCCCCAAATGCCATCCAAGCATTTACTAACACCCAAAATCAAAACCACTGATCCATTGATTACTCCAATGCCCATTTTCTCATTCTGCCCATCACCCCACCATAATCATCCAAACTAGTGGTCTTCTTATTACTACACCCCACTAGACCCCTTCCTCCCTCCCATTGCCACCGTCCAAACTTCCATAAGCCCAAATTCGCGATCTTGCCTATCATGGCCAGTCCAACGTTTTCCCTCAAATATACAAGATGTATGAAAAAGTAATAGCTTATGGCTCAAAATGTTTCATTGGTAAGAAACATAAATTATTTTAATATTGAAAATAAATACAAGTCTAAAGTAATAATATGAATAACATTGATTATATTATTGGTAGTGATAATGTTTATTATCATATCCATTTCATATTGTTTATATGCATCAAAATTCTTACATGCCAGCATACCTGCATGAGAAAAAGAAAAAAAAAATAACTTGGCTTGAATGATCCAATTGGATATCAGTGTGCTAACTCTATATGAAGTAAGTATGCCAGAGTCGCGTTAACTGCAGAGCTGCCGCTGGTGCAGACCCGCGAGGAGCGGAGATACAGCATTCCGGCGGGGTCCAACCACCCAGTCAACTGTCATCAGTTCTGCACAGGCTTTGAACAGCCCGTTAAAGGATCCGACGGGAATTTCATTTAAAATCTACAGCAGCCACAAGGGGAGTGGAGAACTGGTGCAGGGCACCAGAAAATGGGGAGACCATCCCCATCTGAGAAGGAGACGGTGACCACAACAGTGGACCAGTGTTATGAGCCCAGAGGACCCAAAAACTCAGCAGCAATAGATATTCACCAAGACAAATGGCTACTTAAACAAAAGTTGCTTTTAATTATCTTTAAACATGAAACAGGACCAAACTTTATCATATCACTATTAACTTAACTAACCTAAATTAATCCCCTTCTAATTCTAAGCGTATGTGTATGTAATGTGTATGTAAGTTCAGAAAAGTTATTTGATTCACAGTTCAATCTCATTTCTCATTCCTCCAAGTTCACTGGTTGCAGGTAATTCTTATACTGTGCACAGAATTTAACATTTATGAAGTTCACCAGGCTTTGGTGTTTGAAAGGTAAATGGTTACCACTCAGGAAGGTTCTTGTCTGTTTTCAGAGAAGTATTTGTTGTTCGCTGGATACCCACAACTGATTCCTTTTAATCAGCCACTTCTGTGTCTTGCTGAAGAAACTTGCCCCCTCAGGGTTCTCCAGATGATAACCGCTTTCTTTCAGGTCACCACAGAATTCATTTTAGTTTCTCTTATTTCAAATGAAACATTAGGCCAGTGGTTCCCAACCTTTTTCTTTCCACTCACATCCCACTTTAAGTAATCCCTATACCATTAGTACTCTGTGATTAATAAAGGATTGCTTAAGGTGCTCTGTGAGTGGGAAGGGAAGGTAGAGAACCACTGCTCTAGATCCAATTGTTACTGAAATATTTTGTTTGAGAAAAATTGTAAATGGCCCATTTCCTTTGGAGTTATGAAACTGTGCACATAATGAGTCAATTAGGTACGATTACAACAGTGGTTTTCAACCTTTTTCTTTCCACCCACATCCCACCTTAAACAATCCCTTACTAATCACAGAGCACCTATGGCATAAGGAATACTTAAAGTGGTATGTGAGTGGAAAGAAAAAGGTTGGGAACCATTGCATTCGGCAGCCAGTCTTCTCTTCTTGCATGAACCGCAAAAGCTTTGACCAAGCTGAACTAAGCAGTCACAACCCATCTTCCAAATGGAGTTGTCCACAAGCTTGCCAGCTTGTCCTGGCACTGGGCTGGTGCTCCTGACTGTAAAACTGCAGAACTCTCTCTCTCTCTCTCTCTCTCTCTCTCGCTCTCTCTCTCTCAAAGGAAAAAGCCTGCTTAACTCTCTCTGTTTGCAAAACCACATGACCCTCTTAAAACAGCAAGTTACACTCCAGACAGCCTGTGGCTCCGATGAGTTCTTTCAACTATTGCCTTTTTTTAAACAACGACCCATTAGTGATGTCTCTTGGGTACTCTCCAAAGCTTTTGCAAATCCTCTTGGAGCCGGAATGTCTAGCATGAGCAGAGCTCCAGTATTTTAGATAAGATCTGTTTTAAAGTGTTTGCATGTGACCTACACTAAAAGGCCTGCCCCAATTTATCTCCCAAACAACATATCTATATACAATACAAACACAACATAATCTGTCACACCAGTGAGGGGGCTCCGCGGTTGGGGGACCGATGCATGGGGGCCGCCAATGATTCAAGGCAAGGAACCCATGGAGACAGTGGACTGCTGGAGACTGCTGTCAGGAGACTGGCACCGGGCAGTGGACTGCTGGAGACTAGTTCAAAATTGGCTGAAGGGGTACCAGGTATCGGAACTGGGATGAGAGGGGCTGCCACAGGCGCTGAAGGGTTCCTGACCATGTCGGAGATTCGGATCTTGAGCTCAGGTTGCCAGTGGTTTGAACTGGATACTGTGTGGCTGCTGAGGCAAATCTTCAATACTTGGTGAGTCTGGGGGGGGGGGGGGGTGGGGGGGGGGGAACGCTGTTTTGCTTCGTTCTCTGCCTGTGTGGTTTTTAGACTGCAATGGCAGAAAAATTGTGGAAAAATTAACACATTTACTGTCCATGTGGTGCCTTTTTTAGACTGCAAGCGCCTGGATGCAACAGGCCCAGTGGTTGGACGTGCAGTAGAGTGGATGACCGTCAATGAATTTTTCCGGTATGATTTACACTGCAGGCTACCTCCAAAACATGTAGGGTCCTGCAGGATTAATCGTGGTGCAGGAATTGACTCAAAATTCCTGCACATTCCTTTTTAGATGGCCCCTGTAGCGGCAAAATTC
This sequence comes from Narcine bancroftii, assembly GCF_036971445.1. Lineage (NCBI taxonomy): Eukaryota > Metazoa > Chordata > Chondrichthyes > Torpediniformes > Narcinidae > Narcine > Narcine bancroftii. The sequence continues at coordinate 232,837,162 of NC_091473.1, read as the reverse complement.
CTTGACTGTACCGTTACATTCCTGCAGTCTAATCACCATAAATAAGATAAATTCAGGCAATTTCTGCCTATAGCACATCAGTCTGCCTTACAGCAGGCAAAGGCAAATTCATGTAATAAGACAAGTTTATTACAATGACAATAAATTAAATCTTGAATCTTGATTTTCAAGTTTTTCCATTACTTTGGATATGCTACATGGTGTATATTGTCAGTTGAGAAGAAAGCTATAATTTAAGAATCCCCAAGCTTTGAAATTTTACAATTGTACAGTTGATGGCCGCTGTCTCATTAATTCTCATGTATGCAACTGTGATCTCGATAATTATAATCAAACTCAAACCTGCAGTATTGCGTTTGCACACATTTTAAGAAATATAAATATATGGTTGAGAGCTAAATTAGCTTTCATTTATTGTTAATGAGTGCATAAAATAGCAAACTCAGAACTGAAAGCTCCTGTTTAAAATTGTGATTAATGTAATATTTGCTGTGCTTGCTATTTCCAAGTAAAAGGAGAAACCTCTTACCTACCTCACAAACTCCAAATGGACTTCACTGCTGGATGTAAAAGGAGAATCAGAGAAGAGAAGAGAACAGGGGTATTTAATCCTCAAAAGGTTTCAAAGCTGCACTCACTGGTCAATATAAATAGCTCCTCTACATTTTCTCTCAGCCTACCAAGCAACCAATAAGAAAAAATGTAATTTTTTTTTACGCATTTGACCGGTCAAGGATGCCTGTTGAGAACTATCAGTCATGTTATTTTGGAGGCAGATCTGACAACCATTTGCTGCCTGGGGTTTGCTTTGACAAGAATACTGCTCTACTTACATAGAAATCTGATCACTGATGGCACCAGCCTTTATATTTAAATGAGCACTGAAGCTGGTTTCAGTGCAACAAAAGAGCAGTCACGCCACAAAAGTCAAACAACTCCACAGTTCAATTGATATCCAATTTCTGATGACCAATTACTTATCAGCTGAAGCAAGCTTTTACAAATTCATAGAAAATTGTCCTTGCCAAGAATAATTCAGAAGTATGCACAAGTAAATGTTTTGTTTGTGGACCCATCACAGGAAACTTCAATTCCTCCATAGAGTCTATTTTTGTTGCCAAAATCGAATAGCTTTTTGAGGCTGTGGGGAAGCTCCAAGCCTGTATGGGGGGGTGGGGGGTGGAGGGTGGGGGTGGAGAGAACTAGCAGAAATTCAGAGATTGGGGATTTGAACTGTGTATAGAGGGAAGATGAAGTGAAAGTTACGATATCAGAACTATATCCATGACTCAACAACTAGGAAATAGGTATTGTGATGTTTCTTCTTTTGGTAGGACATTCATTCTCTGGCACCCTATAGTGGTCAGGATGATTACCAACTCCCAATAACTGCATCCCCTTACCTTAAGATGTTTAATCCAGCAACATTACATGGTAATACAGTATTCAGTTAAATTTAAAGTTAAACATAAACATAAACATAAGCACAAATGTCGATGGCACAAACTTTTTAAGTATGCAGTTCATTTTCTTTTAGAGATTCAGCCTGTCAGATGCTTTAATAATGCATGTGGATCTTCTCAACACAGGTGCACGTGTCAGCTCCACTGGTCCATTACTATCTAGCACTGGTGGTGTTCCCTCTCTTGCCGTACAGGCTAAATCTCCTGCATTTATCTGTTCTTGCAGCATTACTTGCATTTTGAGCAGACTCTTTCTATTCCTCCTCAGTATTTGGCCATCCTCTGTTCTGACAGTGTTGGATCTTGAATTTCCCTCCTTGAGAGCAGTGGCCTCCATGTCCCAGATGTTGGAATCTCTGAGTCTCACTGTGCCATGTTGTGCCAGTTGCCTAAGCTTCTGGCTGACTTGTCATAGTTTGCTTTTTGTCTCCATTGCAGATGCTTTTGTTTCTGTTTGACACTCTGTTCTTGTTTTGATCTGCAGAATAGGGAAGTGTGGTTCTTAGTCTACGTCCCATCAGGAGTTCAGCAGGTGACATGCCATGTTCAAGTGGTGAAGCTCGGTTACTCAATAGAGCTAGATAAGGATCGGAGCCACTGTCTTGTACTTTCTTGAGCAGCTGTTTAGCTATGTAAATGCCTTTCTCTGCTTTACCATTTGACCGGGGATGCAGAGGACTTGAAGCCACATGTCAAAAATCATACTCTTCCGCAAAGTTCAAGAATTCTCTACAACTGTAGCATAGTCCATTGTCACTGCAGACAATTTGAGAAATTCCATGTCTTGCAAAGATTGATTTCATGTATCTGATCAAGCAGGCAGTTGAGAGGTAGGGAAGCAGTGCCATCTCAGGATAGTTCGATAGATAGACAATAACCAGCAGGTAATTCTTTCCATCCAGGTGGAACAGATCATTCCAAAGTTTCTGGCATGGCTCATCTGGTAAGTCATTTATGATCATGGGCTCCTTTGACTGCTTTGTGTGTTATATCAGACAGATTATTCTCAGAGCTTGAGACCATTCCAATGATGTCAGAATTTATCCCTGGCCACAGTGGCGAATTTGACTACCACCTGGGCCTTAGGATGAGCTTTAGTAAGGCCAACTTATCTTGACCTGCCATAACCTTGGGCTACCCATGCCACCCCTCATTTCCCGTTGCAAACACCGCCAGCCACGCACCACTCCCGTTGTTCACTTATCACGGGTGACAGACTGGACACAGGTATTTCAGAGCTCCCTCCTCGCACACACCACAAATCTTCATTGGCCCCACTGCCAGGTCCCAGAAACCACTGCACACGTCACTCTGGCAATGGCGCGACACCGACTCTGGCCAACAGTTACTGGGTTCACCCACACAGTAATTCACGATAAGCTAAGACCAGGCTACCCTGTCAGCACACTGAAATACCAAGATAAACTGTTCAAACTGAACACTTGTAGAACTAGGATTCGAACCATTTCTGATGATTTGGGAATATTTGTTCGCAAATGAGAGGGAATAGGAGATTTCAGAGCATTAAAGCTGCCTTGATAGGGGGCAATGCAAAAACAACCAGGCAAAGTACCTCCATAGACCCAATGTCTGCAAAACTAGGTTCTATTCATTCTATGTGTAATGTTCAACAACAAGGTAAAAGGTTTCTCTAATAATTCACCTGATATTAACCTAACAAAGTCACCAGACTCGATGAGGCATTGAAACCTGCCAAAACAAATGCCTCTGCAACAGACCTCACTTCGGATGTGCTCCCACAATGTAAGTGAAGCCAATTCAAGCCATCGACCAGACAACAAGTCAATTGTTCCCTGGTTCAGTCTGTCACCATTGCAATAGTTTCCAGGGGTCTTCATGGATAAAACAATCTGATAAACAAAACAAAATTTTTGCCACTGAATGAGAATGTATTTGCTCACATTGAATTTTGGGGCAAAATTGATAGGCTTTATTTTCATTCAAAAGTTGTTGATAGCCTCACCAGACTGAACCTTTCCAGTTAGTATGAATTTACCAATGAAATTGATCATTCCCAGCACTCACAATATGCCCTTTCTGTCTGTGGGTCTGGGCTTCTCTACAATTGCTTTCACCTTGCTCTTGTCTGGCTCCACACCTGCCTCCGACAGCTTATCTCCCAGAAAGGTAATTTCCTTCACACCAAACTGACATTTTGCTCTGTTTAGCTTTAATCCACACTTCTGGATGTGTTGTAGCACTTTGATGAGCCTCTCATTGTGTTGCACCTGTGTGGATCCCCATAGGACCGTATCATCCAGGTGCATGTGTACCTTATTTATGCCTTCTATGCTCCATTGTCCTGTGGAAGACTTCAGAGATGAGGAGTACTGGCCAAACAGTGTATTGAATGTACAGTATTTCATGCTATCTTCATGCAGTTTTAATTGCTAGAAGCCCTGGGATGCATCCAATTTGGTGAAAAACTTTGCACTGGCAATCTCACTTGTAACTTCATCCCTGTGTAGCAAGATCAATGACCACTCACAGACACAAAGTAAGGGCCAAAGGCTTTATTGATCTAAAGATCCAAGCATGCCTCAGCATGCTGCTGGCTCAAGTCCAAGGGCAGGTATGGGGGTGGAAACTAGGGGTCTCAGCCTTTATTAGGGGTCTTAGGGGGAGGGGCTATCAGTTCCACAGGTGGGCCAGCCTGCCCAGCTGAACGGGGAACGTGCCCGCAATACCATGTTCTACCACACCATGGTCAGAATCTGATCATCTTCCCTCTTTACATTGGCATTCAAGTCTTTTGGGTCCATGCACCATTCTTCTTTTTGGCACACACCATTGAATTCACCCATTCAGTGGGGTCTTCCACTTTCTTTATGACCCCTAGTGATGTAATTCAGTAACGTTCCTGTTTGAGCCTGTCTTTTAGTGGCACTGGAACCTGAATGAAAGAACACCCAACCCCTTGAAGATGTCTGGAAATTTAATCCAGTATTTCCTTTACGCTCTTCTGTGCATTGGTGCGGTTAATTCAATACACGGTCTTGACTAGGGCTTAAGTTTTCACATGCATTGACTAGGGATATGTTTTCACATGCTTCACTAAGCAATGAGTCATGTCCATCTGGGACTTCTACAAACATGAGGTAATGTTCTTATCTTTAACTTTCACCTCGAGTCTACATGTGCCTTTCGTGCCAATGTGCTGTCCATTGTAGGCCTTGAGCTGAACAGAATTTGGAAGATGTACAGTCTTATCCTCATTGCCCTGATGTTGCACTCACCAATCAAATTGGCCTTTGTCCCTGTTTCCAGCTTGAAAGGAGTATCTGCTTCATTTACATGCAATAGCACTGTCCACTTGTCCTGCTCAACTCTGTTTATGCTTGGCTGTTCAGTGTCTGTTGGTTTGAAACTTTCCTGGCTACCATGCCCACAAAAATGTATCATTGAGGACAATATCTCCTAAAGTGTGCACACTTTCATTCCTGCTTTGGAAAAACATTGCTTTGCAAACTTTTCCATAGGCTTGGCATTATTTTGGTGCATGTTGAGTGCCACATCATTTACAATTGAAAGTCTCTCCATCTTTTTGTTGTTTCCTGTATCTCGTTCTCTGTTTATGTGTGCAAGCAGACACTGTGGCTATGGCTATGTCTTCATTTTCACTGGCCCTTGCACTCTCTTCGAACTTTTTTTTGCGTACTACAGAGATAATTCATGGGCATGGCATATCTTCACAGCTCCAACTAAGGTAAGCTCCGTGTCTCATACCAATGCTCTCTCACTTTGTCAATAATTCCAAACACAATTTGATCATGGATCATTAAATCTTGCAGCAATCCAAAATTGCATGTTCTTGCTTTCAATTTCAAATCCATTAAAAAAAAGAATCAAAGCTTTCTGCCTGCAGCTGTGTTCACTAGCGAAACACATACATCTCAAACTTTCATTTTTCTTTGGTGAGCAGTGTCCATCGAACATCTTAATAACCTTGTCAAACTTGCCTTGGTCATCTGCCTAGGCAAAAACAAATGCAAAAACATTTGGTGCTCAGGGTCCTGCCACGACATCCAATTTTCTATCAAGTCCAATGGCTTGCAGATACAGCATAAATCAATGTTTGAACAACTGTCAATCCTGGCCGACATTCCCAGTACAATTCACAGAGTCAGGCAGTTTTCCACTTTCCATGTCTCCTGCTGATACCTACTCCTGGTATCATGTGATCTTTCTTCTATTATGATCAAGAAACTGTGATGTTTCTTTTATTGTCATAAAAAAACTTGGGTTCTTTTAAAATAATTATACTTTATTAGCTAAAGAAGTCACTCAGGACCATATGAAGAAATCTATCTTGAATCAAACTAGTTTCCAGCTCCCTCTGGTGGTCAGGAGGATCAGTAGCACTCTATCATTACATTCCTTTTCCTTGAGATGTTTAATCTAACAGCATGATACAGTATTCATTTCAATTTAAAGTTCAACACAAATATAAACACATCAGCAGCACAAACTTTTTAAGTGTGTTCTTTTTCTTTTAGAGATTCAGCCTATCAGGTGCTTTGATAACACATTTGGATCTTTTTAACACTCTGCTGGTCCACTACTGTCTAGCATTGGTGGTCTTTCCTCCCTTGATGTGCAGGCTGGATCTTCAGCATTTGTCTGTTCCTCTAATGTCTCTTGCATTTTCAGCAGACTCTTTTGATTTCTTCTCAGTATTTGACCATCTTCTGTTCTGAAAGTTTAGAATCTTAGATGTACTTCCTTGAGAATAGTAACCTTTTTGTCTCAAGTGCTGGAATCTCTGAGTTATGTGGTGCCAGTGGCCCTAAGCTTCTTGCTGACTCGTCATAGTTTGCTTTTTGTCTCCATTGCAGATGCTTTTGTTTCCATTTGACATCTTTAACATTTCTGTTCTTGTTTGGGTTTGTAGAGTAGGGAAGTGTGGTGCGTAGTCTATGTCCCATCAGAAGCTCAGCAGGTGACATGGCATATTCAAGTAGCAAACCTCTGTTACTAAATAGAGCTAGATACGGATCTGAGCTACTGTCTAGTGCTTTCTTGAGCAATTGTTTAACTATGTGAACTCATTTTCCTGCCTTACCGTTTGACTATGGATGCAGAGGATTTGAACTCACATGTCGAAAATCACATCTTCTACAAAGTTCTGGAATTCTCCACAGCTGTAGCATGGTCCATTGTCACTGTAGACAATTTGAGGAATTTCATGCCATTGAAAAATCAATTTCATATATTTGATTACACAAGCAGTAGATATATTAGGAAGCAATGCAATCTCCGGATAGTTCAATAGATAATCAATAAACAGCATATAATTATTTCCATCCATGTGGAACAGATCAGTTCTAATTTTTTGTCATGGTATTGCTGTTTCAAACAGATGTCAAAACTGGAAACCATCCTGTCAATGTTATCATTTATCCCTGTCCAATAAACAACAGTTCCAATTGCATTTTTCTATTCCAAAGTTCCCCTCATGCACCCTTTTCAGCAGCTCTTGTTGCAGTGATTGAGGAATGGTAATCTACTCTGTCTGAGTAATTCTACTCAGATCAGCTCTGATGTTGTAGTATGGCTGACATTCACCTCTAGGCCATCCTTCTTTCAGATATTTGATGACCCTCTGTAGACTGTATCCTTTTCTATTTCAGTTGCGATCTGCTTGGATTTCATTTCAAATACAGGAGAGATTCAGTGATCAGATTCACATGGAGATTTACATCTATCTCCGTGGAACAGCCTCCATTTGAGGTCAACACTTCCAGACCAATTTACAGTGACAGGAATCTTTACACTCTCCATATCACTGCTGATAATGACAGATACACACACTGCACATTCCTGGTGTTTCTTCCACTCCTGGTACCATATGATGTTTCTTTCATTGTGATAAAGAAAATTGGGTTCTTTTAAAACAAAAATATTTTATTAGCTAAAGAACTCATTCAGAACTGCATGAAAACATCCATCTTGAATCTACACAAGCTGTAACAAACTAGTCTCTGACTTGCTCTAGTGGTCAGGAGGATCACTAGCACTCTTTCATTACAGAAACTTGGTTTCTTTTTTATTACTTATATTTTGTTATAAACTCATGACCTCATGGGACACATGAATATTGTGCATCTCACCTGATGTAGAACATTCAATCTCTGACACCCTCAGCAGGACCACCAACTCCAAATCACCAGTTATAACTTTGAAGGAGGCATTGTGCCAGTCCCAATCAAAGAATATCTGTCCATTCTAATACCATTTTTAATCATCAGGCCTGTATCCCTGAAATCATTGATCTTCAAGTAAACATCCAGGTATTTATTAAATGTGATGTAGGTTTCTAGTTCTATCATTCTATTTGACAGTGGATTTGAGATGCCAACCATTTTCTTGCTGAATATATTTTCTTCCTTTCACATCTTTTTTTTCTATCATTTATGTTCATTTATCTTGCTTGGTATTTTTTTTTGACCCCCTCTGCAAAGGGGAATCCTACTTACTGTTTCTGGGCCTTGCATAATTTGAAACACCTCAATTCATTTTCTCTTCAATCGTCCCAGTTCCAAGGAAAATACCCCATCTTATCTTGTCTTTCTTTAAATTTAATCATATGGCATAGTAACAGGTCTTTCTGGCCCACCAGTCTGTGCTGCCCAAATACCACATTTTGAAGGGTGGGAAGAAACTGGAGTGCTTGGAGGAAACCCATGCAATCACAGGGAGACATACAACCTCCTTACCGACAGCACCGGATTTGAACCCGGTTCACTAATCCTGTAGTAGCATTGCACTAACTTCTAGGCTCACCATGCCGCCAACTTTCCTTATACATAAAAAAATCCATTTCTGATAAGATCCTTGTAAATCTCTTTTGCATCCTTTAAAGCAAAGTCACACTCTTCCTCTTATTGTAGTTGTTATAGTACTGGGGAATCTTGGAAGATAGTGACTGTCAGAGTACTCTTGAGTATAACAGAGGGATCAGATGCTAATAACCATTGCCAAGCAGGTCTGGGAAGCGTTGCAGAGATCTTTGTCAATGTTCATTCTGAACAGCTGAGTAACACAGCAACCTGTGCTTCATGGGCTATTCCCAGGGACACACGCGCAGACAAGCGCCATCTGTTGATGAAAGGTTTCCAACTCGGTGAAAGACGTCCTCTGCTCTGCCCAAAATATATTGGTGTTTCAGTCCAAGGAGCACTGAGTGCTGAAATCTTGCATTTCCAAGGTCCAGTGCTACACCCTTGGAATCGCACTGACGCTTGGGGTTAGGTTGAAGGTCCTGTTGCTAGTAGACGCTTAGGAACAGTGAGCCATGAAAAATTCCTCAGGCTGTTTGCTCAAGGAATGGATATAAAGGAAAATGAATATCCTGCTGAGGTAAATGGGATGATGTGCCTTGCACAGAATGGTGTCGAAGGAGCCCATTTTACCTTTTTTTTTAATGAATAGAGTAATATTTTGAAAACAATGTTAACAATAATTGATAGATGAAGGGCGTATAATTAAGGACTAAATATCCCCATGGATTTTCTCCATTAATTTACCTATCACTAATGCAAGGATCACCAGCCTATAATTTTTTGATATGTCTCTATTGCCTTTCTTAAACGGAAGAACTCTGGGACCTTGCTTGTGATTTTAAAAAAAGATACATAGAGTAGATATCATTCTTATCTCTCTCAATAACTGGGGATAGATCCCGTCAGGCCCTGCACATTTATCTAACAATGTTCTTCTGAGCTATTTGATTTCCAGACAAGCAATTTGTCTGCCAGAAAGGTTCCCTGCTTACTGAGCTGACTGTCCACTGCAATAACATGGCTCTCCCAGTGGCCACCCATTTCAATTTCCCATCCCATTCACTTGCTGACGTGTCTGACCATGGTCTCGTGCACTTCCTGGCTGAGGCCACCTGCAAATTGGAGGAACAACAGCTCATCTTCCATCTGGGCATTGACCTCCAATTTACATTAGAAACACCTTCCTCCCTCCCATCTTTTTCTCCCTGTCTCCTTCTCTCTCTCTCTCTCTCTCTCTCTCTCTCTCTCTCTCTCTCTCTCTCTCTCTCTCTCTTCCCTTATCCCATAGTCTCCTTTCACAGAGCTTTTCCTCTTAACATATCCAACATATAACATTTTTGTCTGTTACTTAGTCCTCTACCCTCTCCAATTCTTCCTCCTTTCTTCGCTCAGCCTTCAATTCAGATGCCTGTATTTTTTCATGGATATCTTGAGGAAGGGTTCGGGCCCGAAAAGTCAGTGATGCATCTCTACCTCTTATGGATGTGGCGAGTCTGGCTGAACTCCTCCATCATTTTTGTGTTTTGAATAAAATCACAGTGTCTGCAGAATTTCATGTTTCACTGACGATGGCAGATAAACAGAAGTAGACAAAAGTATACAAATGCATAAACTCACTCATCACAAGGGGATATTACCATAAAGCTTTCGGGTGAGGCTCTGGGAAGAGCATTCGATATATTACAAGCAATTTGTCATCACATTGTCCTTCCAGCACAACCCATTTATGACTCGAGACCAAACAACGTGATTGATGCTGTAAATACTCTTCCAAAAGGAATGATAAAAGACAGGTAAAAATGAATTATAATTAAAGTGCTGTATAAAGACTCACGTGTAGATTCACTAGCATTCTACTTCCAACAAAGGGTGTGTAGCGTGAATAAAAGCTCTGACGACTGGAGGAGGAACAAACACTTTTATTGAGCTTATAACTATGGGTAGGGTTTCACAGTAGTCTTCGGAAGGGTTCTGGCTTTAGGTAGGAAACCAGGATTATATGTGAGCAGATGGGGATGGAGCCATGCTCTCTTCACTCTGCTACCATTGGGAAGGAGGTATAGGAGCCTGAAGATGAGTTATTGCTATATATTTCCGAGATACTGCTAAAGCAATTTCTATAAATTCAGTTTGATACATAGTTAATTTTTATTTAGGTTTTATAACCTTAATATTACCCAACAAAAAGAGCATCAAATCCTGTGGGAACTTGAACCCCATTATTCGTTCTAAAAAATTACGAACTTCCCACCAGAAATGCTTAACTTTAGGACATTCCCAAGTAGAATGCAAAAATGATCCAATCTCTCGCCCACACCTGAAACACAAATCTGATAATATAGATTCAATCTATTTAATTTATTTTGTGGAGTCAGATCCAACTGATGCAAAGAATTATATTGAACTAACCTATACCTAATGTTTATAATTTTTGTCATATTATCTGTTCATAATGCCATTCAGACTTTCTCATTTATTTATTTAAATCCACTTCCCATCTTAACCTTGACTTATACACCCCGATTTTAGAGGCTTTCTTTCAAGTAAATCATACATTTCAGAAATAAATTTACTTACATTACTATTACAAATCAGTAATTCCAATTCGCTCCAACTAGGTATCAACAAACTCGGTCCTATTTTATAAGACAGAAAAGCCTTAACTTGGTAAAAGTAAAGTATTATTAGGCACATTACATTTATTCTTCATTCGTGCAGGTTTTACTAATATAGAGTGCAAGGTTGTTGTTGTGGCACCACACAACGTGCTGATCCATCTCCCTCCAGTATGCTTCGTCATTGCCGTCTGTGATTCTGCTGATGACCATGGGGTCACTGCGGATAAACAACCATTGACAAACAAACCAGAATTAGTTTAGTCCCAAATATTTAAAAAAAAAATTAAAATAGACATTTTTCTTTCCTGGAAACATCCTATGGTAGGGATTGAACAACAGTAGTGATTTTCTTCTTTTTTTTTATTTTTTTAAAAATTTTCACACTATGAACCATATTAATCAAAATACACACAAACATTTCCCTCTTGAATATACACAGTGTCATTCTTCTTTAAGAGAGAAGATGTATGTCAGTGGCACATATGAATCACAGCTGAACCTCTGCTTCTATTGTTATTACATTAATACCACTTCAGAGCATGAAATCAGAAACCTCCAGTTAACAGTTATTTCAGACCATGTACCAAGCATTTGTTCCATCTGTTAATTCCTCATTTACTCTGATAAGATCAGGGGATTTTTCTCTGAAGGTTTTCTTTGTCACAAAGTGACAAAAGGCAAAGGAGGAAAAACCCAACACCCAACCCCAACCAACCAATTTTCCCCTGCAACCGCTGCAACCGTGTCTGCCTGTCCCGCATCGGACTTGTCAGCCACAAACGAGCCTGCAGCTGACGTGGACATTACCCCTCCATAAACTTTCGTCCGCGAAGCCAAGCCAAAGAAAAGAAGAATATTTAATGTTTGTTGTAGTGGAAGGACAACAGAGTTGAACATATCATAAGTTGTGTCGCTAATTATTAAATGCCTTTGCTGAGATTAATAGTAGTAATTTTAATCAGAAAGAACTCTGTATTCTGTTGCTGTGCATTACTTGTAATTAGTGTCTGTTATGTTAATGCTGGTCACTCTATTCTGGAGCTTTGAAACACATTGTCACTTACATCCATTGGCCCCATCGGATCAAACAGCACAATTTGCTTTAAGGTGTTTAATGGAGTTTTTATTTTAATTTGGATATTCCAACAGATTGAAAAACCTTTTCAATTTTCTGTTTGTAAATTCCACAGTCCCAAATTCCAAGATTCACTGTGCCCATCCCAATGCTAATTCCATTTGAAAAGAGCAAACCCTTTAAAAGGTAGCAAGTGTCGATTTTGGAAAAGCCTTGGAGAAAGAGAAGTTGAAAGTTCTCATGCAGTTAATGAATTTTAAAACCATAAGGCATATCATGAGATGGAGGGCTTGAGTTATAGGGAGAGATTTAATCAGCTGGGCCGTCTTTCCCTGAAGCGGAGGCTGAGAGGTAACATGATAAGATAGACAAAATTACAAGAGGCAGGAATAGGGCAGATAACCATTGTCTCTTTCCGTAGTAAGGTGAACTAAAGGGCATTGTTTTAAGATGAGAGCAAGCCAGTTTAAAAGGGAATCAATTTTTCCACACTGAATGAGCTGCCGGAGGAGGTTGTGGAGACAGAAAAAGCTATGGGTTAAGAGGCATCTGGTCAGCTGTTTAAATGAGTAAGACACAGAGAGAGATATTTGTTTACAATTATACTATCTTCTTGAGTACAATTTCTTTCTCCTGTCATGCCCACACAGAAAGAAAATCTCAGGGCTGTATGTGACGTCATGTCTGTACTCTGACAATAAATCTGATCTTTGAACTTTGAATTAATGTAGGCAAGTGGGATCATTGCAGATAGGTTACCGTAGATGGGGTGGGGTGAAGTGTCAGTTGCTTTGCTGTACAAATCCATGGCTTTATGACATGAATTCAAAGCAAAGCAGACTTTCGACCAACTAATTTTTCATTCATTTCTTTCTTTTTTTCTGATGTAAGGACACACTTCATGCTAAAAAAAAGTCCTGATGTTGGAAGTTGGTAGGATCCACACATAATTAATTCTTTCATCTTAAATGCGTGCAGCAAATTGCATAACTATGACCTTCTCACCTTAAGCACTCCCTTTAAAATGTGAGATATGCCAAGTTTAATTTTATTAAAAAGGAAGAAAGGTTTAAATTTCAAAAAACGGAAATCAGGATTAAAAGGGCAATGATACATGAAAGTCTGCAGAAATTGTGATACAGTGAAATCCCGATTTTACAGACCCCGATTTAATTTGAATTTCGATATAACATGATGAGTTACTGGACTCGGGCGTCAGGCTCCTGGGCAGGAGTGAGGGCATTAAGCTGTGAGCGTTCCACATCACACACTTTATTTGTTTCCTGTCAGTGAAATTGCCATTTCTGGTTTACTAAGAATTCATTTGTGTTTTAAGTTCAACTGTAACAATGATTTATTGAAACCCTGATTTAGTGCGACCCTGTTTTTCTCATGATGAGATTTTATGGACCCCATCGATCAAATTATATCAGGGCCACACTGTATTGCATTTTTACTACATTCACAGTGTCTGCACACTTTCCCCTGCTCACCCCCATCTACTCCTTTGAGCTCCCCTTATTTCCCACCTCTATGGCCCTCGGAACATTCCCCCAACTCTGCTCTGACCTCCCCTGCCTGCCACCACCTGCCACTGACCTCTCCTGCTTGGCAACTCCCCCATCTGACATCTCCAGCCTTCAACCACCACCCCCACCCCCACCCTGGCTTTCCAATCCACCCACTTCCTTTCCCTCCAACCGGTTCTCACAACATCCTCCTTCTTGTGCCCTCCCTCCTATATCCACCTATATAACCTGTGCTCCTCCCCCCTTCCCCACCCCCCGCCATTTTATTCAGGCACCTCCCAACATATTGATCACACCTTGATGAATTAACAAATTACGCTGTGTGCCTTGCAGAGATTATGTGTTTTTATTAAAAAGATAATTTTCGGATTGGCATTGTAGAGGGGACAGGTGGCCACATATATTAATATTTACTTGGATGAGATATCAAAGCATGGATAATGAGTTATTTAGTGGATTCAAGGATGTGATTTGATGATCGTGGACACCATTGGAATTGGAAGATATTGAAGATTAAGCAGGAAAGGCAAAAATACATTGGTTCAGCCATGATCACAGATATGCCCTGAAACATAACATTTCTGCTGCTCTCTCCACAAATATCACTGAACATGATGAGTATTTCTGGCATTTTTCTGGGTTTGTTTCAGGTTTAAAGTTATTTTCTTCAGACAGGAGCCAATTGTACATTTATATCTGCATATAAATTTATCCATTGTTTTAATTAGCAAAAAATACTAATGATCTATAAAACATCGACAAATTTATGAGGATGTTTGCTGATAATTCCAGTAAAGCTGTCCTTGAAACAGACAATTCTTAAGTCCTTTACCAATTCTTAAGTCCTTTACCATTAGCAGAATTCCCCTGTCTGCATGGGTTTCCTCCCACACTTCAAAAAGAGCAGATGGGGGTTGTAGGTTAATTGGGGTATTTGGGTAGTACAGGATTGCGGGGCGATAGGGCCTATTACCATGGTGAATGTCTAAATTTAATTAATAAATATTTTTGTCCAGAAACTTCACAAAATTTGTGCAATTTTTAGGTGTACTTATGGCATCGAGCCACTTGTGGACACAAGTTCACACTGGCGTATTGATTAGTGATCAATTGGAAAAATGGACCAGGCACCCTCAATGACAGTTCTTAGCCAGATGACTGGGTCAGTGAAATGACTCAACCATAAATGTGCCACTGCCTGGTCATCTGAGGTTTCCCTTTTCCTCATGTATTTTCTTTGGCTTGGCTTCGCGGACGAAGATTTATGGAGAGGGTAAAAAGTCCACGTCAGCTGCAGGCTCGTTTGTGGCTGACAAGTCCGATGCGGGACAGGCAGACACGATTGCAGCGGTTGCAGGGGAAAATTGGTGGGTTGGGGTTGGGTGTTGGGTTTTTCCTCCTTTGCCTTTTGTCAGTGAGGTAGGCTCTGCGGTCTTCTTCAAAGGAGGTTGCTGCCCGCCGAACTGTGAGGCGCCAAGATGCACGGTTTGAGGCGATATCAGCCCACTGGCGGTGGTATATATGCTCAAATAAACCAATGTGGTATTTTGATTTTTCATAGCTACTTTACATTCTAACATCTCTTCAAAGAAAAGTGAAACATGCAACTGATTGTTCCCAAAAGAATCACCAATAATCTAATTTTGAGAACAGGAGAATAAACATTTTATATTTATAGACGTGCTTATCATGAGTTTTATGGTAATATTGCTTTGCTCTTAAGTCTCATATTAGGTATTATAAGCAAGAAGGAGAGTTCGGTCTCCCACTTTAATTGGTTACACCTCAATGTCAAGTCTCGCTTTTTTTTCTGAAATATTCCCTAAATTTGTCCAGTCGCAAAATTATTTTCTCCCTCTTATTTTGTCTTTTCCCTCTCCTCTGGTTTTAGAATTTCATTTGGTAAGTATATCAACAATTCAGTTAACCCAGATAAGAAATTCTCTGGGTTCAATCCTTTATTTATAACGAGTGAGTGAACAGTACCCAACTCATGAACAAAGGATCCTTAACATAATCTCACTCAGCCGTGTGATGTCTTGAGTGCAAGTTAAACTTGCTTCAATAGATGTGGACTCTTTCAATTCCACAAATATTCACTGACAGACATTCAGAAACATGAGTAAAACAACTGGATGGTGGCAGAGGACCAAGACCACCTGTAAATTGGAGGAGCAATACATAATATTCCACCTGGGCACTCTCCAACAGGATGGCATTAACATTGACTTTTTCGGTTTCTGCTAGCCTAACTTCCTTATCTCTCTGTCATATTCCCTCCAGCTCTCCACCCCCTTCCCTCTCCACCCCCATTCACTGAGCCATTCCCCCCTCCCTTTGGTTTCTGGTGTGCCCGTCCTCCATTATACACCTATTACTGCCTGTCTGTGGATTGTGGTCCTTCCCCCTGCCTCTCCTCCCATCATTTTCTTTGTGCACCTTCCTATATTTTGTTCATACCTTTGATGAACAGCTCCAGACCGAAACGTTGGTTGTGTATCTTTAGTTTTGCTATCTAAAGTAGTGTTTGACATGCTGAATTTCTCTAGTATTGTGTTTTTATTCAGAAACATATTCGGTTTGAGCAAAAGATCAGAGGTACATCACTGTCAAAGCAGCTAGTCTCCAAAATAAACCATGACAGGAAACTAAAAAATAAGAGAATTGCTCGGAAAATCTATTTGTATTTAGTCCAAGCCTTTTACACGCTATTTATGTGGTTAATTGGTATGAAAGCATTTCCCTTCTGTCCCCTGAAGTATGGGGTTTGAGTCTGGCTACATTCAGAGCTTACTTTCTCCAATAATGATTCCACTGAAAAGTATGTACGCAACAAATCTAGAAAAGCCAAACCAGCTGCAATTGGTATTTGATTTGGCACAAAGTGAAACTCAGACCATTAGCCATATTCTACACTCATCACTTACATGATGAGGGAAGTATTTGCTTCTAAAACACAGCTGTCGCTGCCTTATTTGTGACTAATGCCAATCACCATCCTATTTGCTATAATAACTCATGTCTACAACTGAGACTTTAATTAAAGAACTTGCATTTAATGCAGAACTTTCAAGACCGCTGGAGAGTTTGAAAAACATAACCAAGAACCACTTTTGATGTGCATTCTCTGTTAAAAAGAATGAAATAAAGCAGAACATTTACATTCATCTAAATTTATATAAAATACTCTTATCATTTAATCCCTCCTTCTAATTCACTGATCATACATTTTCCTCTTTCATTCCCACCTTTGTATCTTCAAATATGTTATTTAACCAACTAACTAGATCTGATTAAACATAATTGACCTGAATCATTACCTTTGTTTCTGTATCAACAGATGCTACCTGACCTGCTGAGTGTTTCTTTGTCAAGTGCAATAGTGAAATGAAGGCCAACTTATCTGTTTAAGTCTGGTGATTTGGATGATGTTGAGTCTCCTGGCAATGGGTAATAGGAATATAGTGAATAGTCAAATCTTGATGTCACAGTAACATAAAGGTTTCATCAGTGGATGAGCTACAATCGAGAAATAATCAAATGATACTGGAATATGGAGGATGATGCAGTCATGTGGTTGGAAGCTCAGCTTTGGATTAAATGTGACACAGAGGTTAGAAATAATTGAGACCAACTGCTGAAGTATTCTCTTTCTCTTTGGCTTGGCTTCGCGGACGAAGATTTATGGAGGGGGTAAAAAGTCCACGTCAGCTGCAGGCTCGTTTGTGGCTGACAAATCCGATGCGGGACAGGCAGACACGATTGCAGCGGTTGCAAGGGAAAATTGGTTGGTTGGGGTTGGGTGTTGGGTTTTTCCTCCTTTGCCTTTTGTCAGTGAGGTGGGCTCTGCGGTCTTCTTCAAAGGAGGTTGCTGCCCGCCAAACTGTGAGGCGCCAAGATGCACGGTTTGAGGCGTTATCAGCCCACTGGCGGTGGTCAATGTGGCAGGCCCCAAGAGATTTCTTTAGGCAGTCCTTGTACCTTTTCTTTGGTGCACCTCTGTCATGGTGGCCAGTGGTGAGCTCGCCATATAATACGATCTTGGGAAGGCGATGGTCCTCCATTCTGGAGACGTGACCCATCCAGCGCAGCTGGATCTTCAGCAGCGTGGACTCGATGCTGTCGACCTCTGCCATCTCGAGTACTTCGACGTTAGGGGTGTAAGCGCTCCAATGGATGTTGAGGATGGAGCGGAGACAACGCTGGTGGAAGCGTTCTAGGAGCCGTAGGTGGTGCCGGTATATCAGCACGTAGAGTTATCTATTATACAGATAAGCTGTATTTCAAATTTATTCTCAAAAATATAATGTCATGAACAGAGATGCCTCACATTTTCCAGAGAAACATAGGCAGCTCTATCCTTAACTGCCAGAATTTCTTGATATAAGTTCCTCCAAGTTTCAGATGCAAGAGGCAAAGTTCTGCCTTTATACATGTTCCCTGTGCTGTTTTTTTTTGTCAAAGTGGGCTGCTTTTGTCAAGCTGGATGATGTATCTAGTTTTACTCTCAATGTATTTGGACTTCATGTCTTGTGGTGGTAACTCCTTGCCAAAATGGACTAATGGCTCAGTAAGGTACTGTGGGGCATCAGCAGCAGGGTGTGTTTAGGATATTCTGGATTTTGCTATTAAAGCAAGCGTCAACCTTGTTTCAACGAAGATAAAAACAATTAACAATATTGTCATATACATTGTAGAATGTACTTATGCTCTGAAATTCTTACTTGCTGCAGCCACACGCGAAATCCATAATTAGTATTTCTTGTCTCTTCTTGATTCAATGTAAATTTTCAATAGTACAGTAATGAATTAAGAAGAGACAAGATAAATATGAGGTAGGTAGATAACAAAAATTTGGAGTCTTGCCAGTGCAAGTAAAGAAAAACGGACTTTGCAACCATGCAGACATTCCTTTTGTGGTGATGGAATACTCCACCATTAGAGTCACAAGGAGAGGTTCAAGAGCCTGATGTCTGTTGGAAAGAAACTGTTCTTGAATCTAGAGGTGTGTCATCTGTAGTGACACACAAAAGTCTGCAGATGCTGAAATTGTAGTAAATGCTGGAAGAATACAGCCAGTCTCACAGCATCCATAGGAGGGAAAGGTTTCGGACTGGAGCCCTTCCTTGAGCGTCAGGTGGATGAGTCACACAGGGTGTGTGGTGTGTAACTGCAGGAAGCTCAACATTTGCTTTGCACCTTTCTCCCTCACCAGCATCCAGAATCCCAAACAGGCCTTGCAGATGAGTTCGAGATTGGCGTGCACCCTCTCTAACCTCATCTACTGCATCCGGTGCTCCTGATGTAGCTTCCAAGAAAGTCTATCAAACCATTCCTAACATTCATACAGTGTTATAAAGTAAAAGGGACAGAGTATAGGGTAAATCTGAAAAAAAAAATCAATTCATTTGTAGCATCAGAGCGCTGTAGTGAGGTTAACTCAGTAGACTGACGACTGTGGGGAAATTGTGTTTAAGTCTGTTGGAGCACAGTTTCACACATTTGTATCTTCTCGGCAATGGGAGGAGGGGGGAGATGGGCATATCAGGGATGTGATGGGTCCTTATCAAGGCAATGAGAGGAATGGATAAAGTAAATTGAAGCAAGAGGGGTTTGCATGAACCTCTAAGTTGTATCCCCTTCACAATAGATAACCTTTCCTTTAGAGAATGGGAGAGAAAAGGGATCAAAAGAATTGAAAATTGTTTTTCGGGAAATAAATTATTATCTTTTGAACAAATGAAGTGCAAATATGGTATAACTCACTGTACAATGTTTGCATACCACCAACTGAAAACCTACTTGAAGGACAAATTAGGAAGCAGGCTGAGGTTACCAGAAGGAAGAAATTTTGAATATGTGATTACAGACACAAAGATAATTAAAAGATTTATAACAAACATGAACATCAAACTGCAAGAGAAAGAGAATGAGGAAACAAGCTGTAAACCCAAACAAAAATGGGAACAAGATCTAAACATAAAGATAAAGAATGAAATATGGGAAAAGCTATGCTCCGGAACTATGAGAAATACAATAAACATGACGTTACGCATGATACAATATAATTGGTTACACAGGCTATATATCACGCCCCAAAAGTTAAATAAATGGGACCCAACAGTATCAGACAGATGTTTTCACTGTAAGAAGGAAACGGGAACAACAGTACATGCAATTTGGGCATGTGAGAAAGTGGAAAAGTTTTGAGAAGATCTAAATCAGGTATGAAATAAAATCACAAAAAGCAACATACCAAAAAATCCAGAGATCTTTCTTCTAAGTAATATATGAAGTAAAGAACTTGAACTCGATCTGGATGGAGCACAAAAAAGATTTATTATGATAGCCTCAGCTGTAGCAAAAAAAAATGTATTATGTCAACCTGGAAATTAGAAGAGAGCCTGAGAATACAGCAATGGTACATAGAAATGAATAAATGTATTCCATTGGAAAAAATAACATATAATTTAAGAAATAACATCACAGTATTCAAACAAATTTGGGAACCGTACGTGGAACACAACAGAGAAGTCCTACCGTGGACCTCCACCACCTAAAATGACAGAAGGAGAAGACGACAAAATGAACTGACCCAGTATGTAAAAGTAGAAGACACAAATTTCTTGTTTATTTTCGTTGTGTGATGACATTGTTTAATGGGTTTAATGTATCATATATGTTGAACGTTGAGTGAGTGGGGAGGGGGGGTGAAGGAGGGAGGAAAGGGAGAAGGGAAAAAGGGAGGAAATGACTGTGTATATTCAAGAGGGAAATATTTGTGTATATTTTGGTCAGTATGGTTCATAGTGTGAAAAATAAAAAAAAATTTTTTAAACCTCTAAGTTGTATTAACCACCTTCTGTAGCTTCTTCCGATCTTGGGCAGACGCACTTCCATACCATGTTGTGATGGATCAATTCAAAGCTAGAATGCTTTCGACCACATAAATTATGAGGTAAGAGTTGGTCAGGTGTTGGATCAATTGGTGAAAATGATTCACCGCATGACTCCCCAAAGGAATGCAATGGAATACTTTCTGATTGATTGGGTGAGTATTCCCAGGAATGCACAGGAAGTTCCCCAGTATTCATCCTATAATTTAAACCTTTGCTCTCTTCATTCCAGAAAATCATTGTGTAGAGTGTATAATCAGCATTCAATTCATCAGCTTTTTCAACAGTTCTCTCAAACCCTCAGTCTCTTTCAACCACTGAAGGATCTGAACACCACATATTCATAGTGAAACACAAAAATCTGCAGACACTGTGATTGAAGTAAAACCACACAGAAATGCTAGAGGAACTCAGCTAGTCTCGTAGTGTCCATAAGAGGTGCCGTTTTGGGCCTGAGCCCTTCCTCGAGGAATAAGCAAAGAACAGGAAGACTAAAGACTGGCTGGGGGAGGAGTCCAGACCAACAAATGGTATTCACATCTTGCCACCACCATATTCAAGATCTCCTCATATCTCAAACTGCCCCAAACAGAGATGGCCCAATTTTTCCTTTATTGATGCTGGATCTTAATCCTGGAACATGCTGGCCCACTGCACTGAAGGACCTTTACCACCCTTCTTCTCAAGGGCAATGAGGGATGCTTATTAAATGTTGGTTTTGCAAGTGACACATTTATCTGAAGTATAAAAGTAGACATTTAATAGTAAAAAGCCCTGCTGTTACTTTAACATCTAAGAAATGAAATCCAGTGTTGTGCAATTTGGCTTCAATATATGACAGATGATCCTTTAAGATTCATTGTGCAGGCAGACTTAAGGTCAAATCATCAGATGGCAGATAGTCTTTCACTAAAACATAACTAGCTCTGTGTGAGGCTTCATACATCTCTTCTGGCTGACTCATAGCAATGGTTTATTTTCAGTGTCTTAGATGTTTGTCAGTAAAATGAGAACGTGAAATTATTCCATATATTTGTCAAGCAGAATAATCGTGAATACTTCCCCCCCCCCCCCACCCCCCCACCATGATAAGAACACTAACCCTTGATGAATCAGGAAAATAGAATTATCGATGAAATAGAACCCAGAAATTCTAGTGCACACCACTCATTGATTACTTAGCAACTTCTGATACCAATAAGAAAAAAAAAATAGCTTGCAGTGTTGGACATAAATGGCCTAACCTACATCTGAGACCTCACAGCAAGATTGGCACAAACTCAAACAGCCATTGTAGATGTTGGACTGGACTGCAATCCAGAAGGTTAGGTTTGAAGTTATATTCATTTGAATGTGAACCTGGATTAACATTGGTTAAAGAAGATCTATTAGGATTCAAGGTTGAATAGATGTGGCCTGGAGTGTAAAGTAAAGCGATGATCTCACTGAAACAACTGCAGAATCTTGAGTATACAATAAGAATTAAAAGGGACTCCGGCATCATCCACAAATAAAAATGGTCACTTAAAGTTTTGGGTGTGCCTGGCAAATGATGTGAGGAAATCTGGGGGGTGGATTAATTTCAGGAAGTAGGTTCACCCATTTAAGACTGAGGCAAGAGAAGACTGGGAGGTAGGTTTAGCATAGCGGTGGGCAGCATAGCAGCTAGTGCTGGGGCTCAAATCTGGTGCTCTCTGTAAGGAGTTTGTATGTTCTCCCCCCGTCTGCGTGGGTCACCTCTGGGTGCACCAGTTTTCTCCCACGATTCCAAAGGGTTGTAGTTTGATTGAGCGTAGTTGGGTAGCATGGGCTCATGAGCAGAAAGGGCCTGTTACTACACTGTATTTATGTCTAAATGTCTACATGTATTTTCCCTGAGAAATTTAAATATGGAATGTAGAAAATTACACACAGTACAGGCCCTTCAGCCTACGACATTGCGCCGACCTATATAAACCTACTTGACAAACTGAAACTTCTCAACCTCACTCTCATAATCTATTTTTCATGCATCCACATGCCTGTCTAAGAATTATTTAAATGTCCCATTTGTACCAATTGTACCAATTGCAGCACCACCTCTGGCAATGCATCCTGTCACTCTCTGTGTAAACTAACTACCCCTGATCTTTTCCCTAAACTTTCCTCCCTTCACCTTGTACATATGTCCTCTGGTATTTACTCGTCTCACCCTGGGAGAAAGGTGTTGGCTGTTCCACTCTATACCTCTCAGAACCTTGTAGATCTCTATCAAGTCACCTCTCATCCTTCTTCGCTCCAAAGAGGAGAGCCCTAGCCCTGTTAATCTTGCTTCATAAAACATGTTCTCCAATCCAGGCAACATCCTGGTAAATCGGTGTTGAGGAAAATATTCAAGGCAAAACTGGACAAATGTCTAGATTTATAGAGAATTAAACGTTATGAGGGTCAGAATGGAATAAGCTATAAACCCAAACAAAAGTGGGAAAAAGATTTAAATATAAAGATAAAAAATGAAATATGGGAAAAGTTATGCTCAGGAATTATGAAGAATATAATAAACACAAGGTTACACATGATACAGTATAATTGGTTACACAGGTTATATATCATGCCCCAAAAGTTTTTAAAAAATGGGATCCAACATTATCAGATAGATGTTTTTGCTGTAAGAAGGAAACGGGAACAACAGGACGTATAAAAAAAAATGGGATCCAACATTATCAGATAGATGTTTTTGCTGTAAGAAGGAAATGGGAACAACAGGACATATAAAAAAAAATGGGATCCAACATTATCAGATAGATGTTTTTGCTGTAAGAAGGAAACGGGAACAACAGGACATATTAAAAAAAAATGGGATCCAACATTATCAGATAGATGTTTTTGCTGTAAGAAGGAAACGGGAACAACAGGACATATAAAAAAAATGGGATCCAACATTATCAGATAGATGTTTTTGCTGTAAGAAGGAAACGGGAACAACAGGACATATAAAAAAAAATGGGATCCAACATTATCAGATAGATGTTTTTGCTGTAAGAAGGAAATGGGAACAACAGGACATATAAAAAAAAATGGGATCCAACATTATCAGATAGATGTTTTTGCTGTAAGAAGGAAACGGGAACAACAGGACATATAAAAAAAATGGGATCCAACATTATCAGATAGATGTTTTTGCTGTAAGAAGGAAACGGGAACAACAGGACAT
Source organism: Narcine bancroftii (assembly GCF_036971445.1). Taxonomy (NCBI): domain Eukaryota; kingdom Metazoa; phylum Chordata; class Chondrichthyes; order Torpediniformes; family Narcinidae; genus Narcine; species Narcine bancroftii. The sequence continues at coordinate 232,813,585 of NC_091473.1, read as the reverse complement.
ATAAAAAAAATGGGATCCAACATTATCAGATAGATGTTTTTGCTGTAAGAAGGAAACGGGAACAACAGGACATATAAAAAAAAATGGGATCCAACATTATCAGATAGATGTTTTTGCTGTAAGAAGGAAACGGGAACAACAGGACATATTAAAAAAAATGGGATCCAACATTATCAGATAGATGTTTTTGCTGTAAGAAGGAAACGGGAACAACAGGACATATAAAAAAAAATGGGATCCATCATTATCAGATAGATGTTTTTGCTGTAAGAAGGAAACGGGAACAACAGGACATATAAAAAAAAATGGGATCCAACATTATCAGATAGATGTTTTTGCTGTAAGAAGGAAACGGGAACAAGAGGACATATAAAAAAAATGGGATCCAACATTATCAGATAGATGTTTTTGCTGTAAGAAGGAAATGGGAACAACAGGACATGCAATTTGGACATGTGAGAAAGTGAGAAAGTTTTGGGAAGATCTAAATCAGGTATTAAATAAAATCACAAAAAGCAACATACCAAAAAATCCAGAGATTTTTCTTCTAAGTAATATATGAAGTAAAGAATTAGGCCTCAAACTGGATGAAGCGCAAAAAAGATTTATTCTGATAGCCCTAGCAAAAAATCTATAATGTCAACTTGGAAACCAAAAGAGAGTCTGAGAGTACAGCAATGGTACATGGAAATGAATAAATGTATTCCATTGGAAAAAATAACATATAATTTAAAAAATAAAGGCACATTATTTGAACAAATTTGGGAACCATACATGGAACACAACAGAGACGGCTTGCCTCAGACCTCGACCCCCTAAAATGATAAAATGATAAGAAGACAAAATGACTTGATCCAGTGTGTAAAAGTAGATGACACAATTTTCTTGTTTATCTTTATTGTGTGATGACATTGTTTAATGGTTTTATTGTATTGTATATGTTGAACGTTTAATGGATTTGGAGTGGGGTGGGAAGGGGGGGAGGGAAGGTGGGGGAAAAAGGGGAGAAAATGCCACTGTGTATATTTAAGAGGGAAATGTCTGTATGTATTTTGATTGAATTGGTTCATAGTGTGAAAAATAAAAAAAAATAAAAAAAGAATGAAAATCGAGGTGAAAACAATAATCAGAGGATCTATTTATTTCTTTACTTATTTATCAAGACATACAGCACGGTAACAGGCCATTCTGACCAATAAGGCCATGCCACCCAATTACTCCCAATTGATATGCAACCCCCAGTTTGTTTTGAAGGGTGGGAGGAAACCGGAGTGAAACATAGAAGTCCACAGATGCTGCGATTGTAGTAAAAGCACACAGAAAGGCTGGAGGAACTCAGCCTGTCCTGCAATGTCCATAGGAGATAAAGATATGTTACCAACATATTGGACCCGAGCCCTTCTTCAAGGAATGAAGGAGAAAACCCATGCAGATGCGGGGAGAAGGTATAAACTCATCACAGACAGCTCTAGATTTGAACCCAGGTCACTGGCGCTGTAACAGCGTTGTACTAACCATGTCGCCCCTTTTAATGGTTGAGCAAGCTCCAGCGGACATAAACCCTTCTCCTGCTCATGTTCTTGAGTATGTGTGAGGTGGGAGGAATGAAGAAGTGAGGTTTGAACCCAATAACAGATGTATCTTGGACCTAACTATTTTAACAACCTGCTGTTGCTTTCTGAAACTAGGTCGATTTGCCGCTACCATCAGACAATAAAATAAAACCAACACTTGAACTATGTACTGTCTTGAGATCTCAAGGACACATGCAGACAGCTGCAATGGAAAGTAGCTTTACCATAATCCCTTGCATTGTTCTGTCTGCTTGTAAGGGCACACTGGTAATTGTAGATCACAACTGCATACCATCGTGATAACCGATCCATAAGAAGCTACAGTTGAAGCTGGAGAAAAACAACAACACCTTCCATTTTTAGACTTATAGGTGCTTTTTTAGAACTCCTTTCTCAACAACCTGGCCTCATCCAGGGTGAGTCTAAACTTATACTTGAGGAAAAACATATCATATTCCTCCTGGGCAGCCTTAAAACCCCCAGCATGAACATTGAATTTTCCGCTATTAAGTAACTCCTAGCCCTATCCGGTTCCATTGTTTTCATCCTCTTCTTCCCCTGCTCCCAAGCCCACTTTTCTCTCCAACCTTCAATACCCTGTCTCCCCAGTGGTCTCTTCCTATTGTCGTGTCTCCCATCTTTGTACATTTAGACATACAGCGCAGTAACAGTTGCTTCCAGCCCACGAGTCCTTGCCACCCAATTGCACCCAATTGACCTACAACCCTAGTACGGTTTCGAACGGTGGGAGGAAACTGGAGCACCTGGAGGAAACCCGCGCAGACACAGAGAGAATGTACAAACTCCTTACAGACAGGGCCGGAATCGAACCCGGGTTGCTGGCGTTAGTTTTCACTAACCGCTATGTTAACTGTGCTGCTCTTTTTATTCTTTTTCTGTCCTGTAACCCTTCCTCAGCCATACCCCTTTGTGACTCCTTGATGTACTTTATATATCCCCCCTTCACACTTTAGTCTTGATAAAGGGTCCTGACCTGAAACGTTGACTGACCATTTCTCTCCATGGATATTGCCCGACCTGTTGAGTCCCTCCACACTTTCATTGTTCATTTGGACACATCCATGTTACCCTCACATATTGACTCAGCCAATTCTCTGAGAAAATTGGGCATTGCTCATAAAAAGAAATATGAAAGAATTTAAATTGTGCAAAGCATCCACAACTACTCTACTAGTTTTCTGAACTCGGGTTGTTACACCGTGCCTCTGTCTTTCTTGTTCAATTACTTAACAGCTAGAACACCATCACATCTCACTGAAAATGGGACGAGGTGACTCAGAGAATATCCCCAGCATCTATGATGGTGGAAAGCAGCAGTGTGAGTACTGAAATAAGGATGAAATAAGTTTGAAGCATCAAAGAGATGACCCCTCCTGTCATTCCCACCATTTCCAAAGCCATCCTCCAGCCAATTGAATTCAATCCGTGTGATATCAAGGAACAGGGAGCACTAGATACGCAAAAGGCTCTGACTACAGAAAAGTTCCCAGCTGTTGCACAGAAATCCAGTGATCACTGCTAAGTGTATCTCTAATCACAGGTACAACAATGCACTTCTCTGACATGAAATCTTTCACAGGTTTGTCTGGTTCATGAAAATTGGACAATTTCAGTCCAATTAATTACAACCCAATTTGTCTACTCATTCAAATCTGTCATTCACAGAACTAACAAGGGGGGATACAAATATATCGATAACCTGTTCATCAATAGTCTTGACCATTTGACACCAAACCTCAACACAAACTTGGTTCAAAATGAACCAAAGAATTGAATTCTAGAGGTGAAATGTGGTGACTGCTCTTGATATTGAGGCAATATTTGACAGAAGATAATGATATTGGTATGGAGTTTATTGTGCAATGTGTATTGGCAGCAAAATTCCTACCTGATGTAGCTGAACAGGTACTTTACAAAAAAATACTCAGCTATAACAGTATGTGTGGTAAACCACTATTATGCTATGATTGGCTGCTGCCGGGTGGACACCCAATACCGATCCTACCCATAGCCCTTTGCATACTCCCCAGTCCACTCTGACCTGATCAGTCAATGAGGTTCATGGCTGTTCCAGTCTATAGTTAATAAAAGTCCATCGGTTTCATAACTTTTATGATGGTGCATCAATTTTATTAACTATATTTTTTTGCAAAAAAATGGAACAGTACCTGAAACCTGAGAAGCTCAACATGGACCCTCGATCATCTGATGCCCCGAACATGTTCAAACTCTGGCTATGCTTTTTGAAGACTCTTTGGTAGTGGCCACAGACTTTATCACCATGGATATTAAGTCGGGCCCCAAGTGTTCCCAATGATCAGCGATGCCAGCTTGTACCTGGTGACCATGGAGATTCAGAAGGCCCAGTAACACAAGAAGGTAAATGAGATCTATGCCATCAGAAAGAAGTGACCCAGTGAGTCAATCGCCAAATACCTGTGGGCCATCTGGAGCCTATGCAAAACGTACGACTGTACAGCCACGATAGCCCACCAGAACTCTGAGGACCTCATCCGGCCCACATACATGGCCGGTATCCGCTCCAGGTATATAAGGTAGAGACTCCTGGAACAAAAGGTATATTTGATCTACCTCAGTCGCTGTTGCAGGTGATCACCCCAATTGCTACTTGTGCAGGCAGGGTAAGCACCTGAGGAAACGCTGCCCTGCCAAGGAGGCAGTATGTGCTATGTGTAAAAAAAAGGGACATTATGCCAAAATTTGCCAGTCCAAACCATCTGCGAAACCTAACAGCACCGCGTGCGGTCAGCGCGATCTGCACCATCTCCTCTACGAACCAGCGACACCATGTGCAAGTTATGGGGGCCACCATTTTGGACCGCATGGCAAACAGCATCTTCTTAGGCATACTATACCATGGGGGAACAGTAAGGGTGGCCATCTTGGGATCAAGGGCAGCCATCATGGGATTATGAACACCTATCGGACTCAGACAACAAGTCTATTCTGGCGTCCATCACCCTGAACCAAGAGGGAACATAAAAACTCACCTGGTACATGATGGATGTCCAGGTAAATGGGCGTGTTATGAACTGCTTATTTGATAGCGGGAATACAAAAAGTTTTAATCACCTCAATACCGCTAAACGCTTATCCAAACCCAAGATATCACTCGCATTCAAAACACATATGGCAGCCATCCACAGGTCCTGCATAGTGAATTAGACCATTGGAGGCATAGTTTACAAACATTTCAGGCTACTCCCACAACTCTGTCCACCCTTGCTACTGGGGCTGGACTTCCAGTGCTAACCTCAGAAATTTGACAGGCCCCATCCCCCCTCACCATTTGCAAAAAATAGTTCACAGACATCCCTCTGCATATGACCTATGGTCTCTCGACTCTCAAGGTCGACCCCCCCCACCTACTGTAGGCCAAATTCACCCCCAACTGCAAGTCAGTGGCCACCAAGATCAGATGGCACTGTGCAGCAGACAAGGTGTTCATTAAGGCATTCAAGACAGTGGCCACCAGGAGTAGATGGTACTGTGCTGAAGACAAGGCCTTCATTAAGTCAGAGGTTCAGCATTTGTTGGACAAGGGCATCATCGAAGCCATCAAAAACCCTTAGAGGTTGTGGTAAAGAATGGGGAAAAGAAAAGGATGGTCATAGATTACAGCTAGATCATCAATCAGTACACGCAGTTCGACACGTACCCACTTCTCCATATATCTGATATGGTCATCCAGATTGCACAATATTGATCAACCTGAAGTTAGCTTATCATCAGCTCCCGACCCGTCTGGAGGACTGCCAGTACACTGCATTCGAGGGGATGGCCACCTCTGGGTTCCTCTGGGTTCCTTTCAGCATCACCAACATCGTCTCTGTCTTCCAGTGGGAGATGGACCACATGGTGGACCACTATAAGCTGCAGCCGGGGAGGAGTCACGTGATGGAGTAGTGGCCGGACGGTGAACTCCAGCCCTCTCCAGAAAAGTCGGGAAAAACAAGAGAAAATACAAAGGCACAGAAATACAAGTTAAAGAAAAGTGAGTATAAAGGTGGAAAGAAGATGGAGACAAAAGGAGAAAAATCAAAATCAACGGAAAGAAGAGAGGAAGAGAAGACAACGGAGGAAAAAGGTGAAGTCCTTACCTATCCGAAGAGGCCCGCTGTGGAGAGAAGACCCCACTACCTCAGGTCGGTAGAAAAAGAACTACAACAATGGCTCACAGAGCCGAGTAAAAGTGCGCAAACGCGCATGCAAAAAAACACACCGACGGGAGGGGGGACCAGCTGGGGAGTCGATCTCCACAGCCGGCAACGACAGCTGCAGAACACCTGCAGCAAGAAGAGACCACAGAAGACAATGGAAACAAGAAAGAAGAGGAGGAAAGGGCAGCAAAGAAACAACAGATGGCCAACCTAGAGGAAGAAGAAGAGGAAGAGGAAGAGTACAGGGAAATAGAAGAAGAAAGGCAAGGTAAAGGATATACTTGCTCTTGTTAGAGGATACATGGAGTCATTTAAAGAATGGCAAACACAGGAATTCAATGATTTAAGAAGAAGAATAAACAACACAGAAAAGAAAATAAATAAAATGGATATGACCTTAACAGAAATGGGGAAAAAAATGGACAAGATGGAAGAACGGGCAATAGCAGCAGAAATGGAGGTAGAAGACTTAAAAAAGAAATTGGAGGAATCTAATAAAAAAACTAAAGAGACACAAGAATTACTAGCCCAAAAAATAGATATAATGGAAAATTATAACAGAAGAAATAACATAAAGATAGTGGGCCTTAAGGAAGATGAAGAAGGCAAGAATATGAGGGAGTTTATAAAAGAATGGATCCCTAAGGCCCTAGGATGTCCAGAACTACAGCAAGAAATGGAAATAGAAAGGGCACATAGAGCATTGGCCCCTAAACCACAACCACAACAAAAACCAAGATCTATTGTAGTAAAATTCCTAAGATATACTACAAGAGAAAAGGTACTGGAGAAGACAATGGAAAAAGTAAGAGAGGGCAACAAACCACTGGAGTATAAAGGGCAAAAAATCTTCATTTATCCAGATATAAGCTTTGAACTCCTAAAGAAGAGAAAAGAGTTCAATACAGCAAAAGCGATTTTATGGAAGAAAGGATATAAATTTACACTGAAGCATCCTGCGGTATTGAAAATATTTATTCCAGGACAACAAAACAGACTATTCTCGGATCCAGAAGAAGCACGAAAATTTGCAGAACAATTACAAAAATAGACTGAGGGATGAAGACGGGTAATGAGAGCAAAAATGATCACGATTGATATGTATGTGGGTAAAGACAAAAATAGACTGAGGGATGAAGACGGGTAAGGAGGGTAAAAATGACCACGATTGATATGTATGCGGGTAAAGAGGTATAAGAGTGAATAGAGACAATGGGCATATGTGAAAGTATCTGTAATTAGAGGAAAACATAGAGAGTATAGACAAGAATTAATAAGGGAAGGTAATGGAATAGAGAGAATAAGGAGGGAATTAAAAGAGTGACCTTTGTGACATATAAAAAGCGAAATCTTTTCTGGGGGGGGCTGGGTGGGGGAAAAGAGCGGTCACTGCAAAATCAGTTGACGCTTGCGAGTGGATTCGCAAATCCAAATGGAGAGGGGAGATGTGGTTGTCCGACAAGGGATAAAGGGCAACTCAGGAGGGGAAGGGGAGATTGGGGATAAAGAAGATAGAAATAGGAGAATAAGGAAAATGTTGGATGTTGTAGGAATGTTGTCTGGTAAAGAGTTGAAAATAAGAAAACAGAAATGGAAAAGGAGGAAAGGTAATGATGGAAAAACGGAAAGAGAAGATAAACAAAATATAAAATGGCTACGCTGAACTATATGACTCTAAATATTAATGGAATACATAACCAAATTAAAAGGAAGAAACTACTAAATTTACTGAAAAAGGAAAAAATAGATATAGCATTTGTCCAAGAAACACACTTAACTGAATTGGAGCACAAGAAATTAAAGAGAGATTGGGTAGGACATGTAACAGCAGCATCGTATAATTCAAAAGCAAGAGGAGTGGCTATATTAATTAGCAAAAATGTGCCATTTAAAATAGAAGAGGAAATAATAGATCCAGCAGGGAGATATGTTATGATAAAATGTCAGATATATTCAGAGCTTTGGAATCTACTTAATATATATTCACCTAACGAAGAAGATCAAAAGTTTATGCAAGATATCTTTTTGAAGGTAGCTAATACGCAAGGGAACATACTAATAGGAGGGGATTTCAATCTGAATTTGGATCCAAATATGGATAAAACGGGGAAAAAAATTAACAGGAAGAACAAAGTAACCAAATTTATAATTAAATCAATGCAAGAAATGAAACTTGTGGACATATGGAGGAAACAAAACCCAAAAGAAAAGGAATACTCATACTACTCGACTAGACATAAAACATACTCAAGGATAGACCTATTCCTGTTATCAGCCCACATTCAAGGGAGAGTTAGGAAAACGGAATATAAAGCTAGACTATTATCGGACCACTCACCCCTGTTATTGGCAATAGAGCTAGAGGACATCCCTCCAAGAATGTATAGATGGAGATTAAACCCCATGCTACTTAAAAGACAGGATTTTAGAGAATTTATTGAAAAACAATTAAAAATGTACTTTGAAGTAAATACGGAATCAGTGGAAGATAAGTTTATACTATGGGACGCAATGAAAGCATTCATTAGAGGGCAAATAATAAGTTATGCAACCAAGATGAAGAAGGACTATAATCAGGAAACAGAGCAGTTGGAAAGGGAAATAATAAACATAGAAAAAAAATTAGCAATAAAGGAAGATACAACCAAAAGAAGAGAATTGGCAGATAAAAAAATAAAATATGAAACATTACAAACATATAAGGTGGAGAAGAATATAATGAAGACAAAACAGAAATATTATGAACTAGGTGAAAAAACACACAAAATCTTAGCATGGCAGCTTAAGACAGAGCAAACTAAGAAAATGGTATTGGCAACAAGGAAAAAAGACAAACAAATTACATATAATCCAAAAGAAATTAAGGAAAACTTCAGAGAATTCTATGAACAATTATACCGAACCGAAAACGAAGGGAAAGAAGGGAAAATAGATGAATTTTTGACTAAAATTGAACTACCAAAACTACAAATAGAGGAACAAAATAAATTAACAGAACCATTTGGAACAGTAGAAATACAAGATATAATAAAAAATTTACCAAATAATAAGACACCAGGAGAGGATGGACTCCCAATAGAATTCTACAAAACATTTAAAGACCTAATAATACCGCCCCTCCTGGATGTAATCAACCAGATTGATGAGACACAAAACTTACCAGATTCATGTAAAACAGCAATAATTACAGTGATACTAAAACAAGGGAAAGATCCACTCTCACCAGCATCATATAGACCAATATCTCTGCTAAACACAGATTATAAGATAATAGCTAAACTATTAGCGAACAGATTAGCAGAACAGGTACCGAAAATGGTAAATTTAGACCAAACTGGATTTATCAAAAAAAGACGCACAACAGACAATATTTGTAAATTTATTAACTTAATTCATGCAGTAGAAGGAAATAAAGCACCGGCAGTAGCAGTTGCTTTAGACGCAGAGAAGGCCTTCGACAGAGTAGAATGGAATTACTTGTTCAAAGTATTGCAAAAATTCAGTTTACCGGAGAAGTATATTAATTGGATTAAAGCATTATATAAGGGACCGTTAGCGAAAGTGACAGTAAATGGACATGTATCAAAGCAATTTAACTTAAGCAGGTCAACGCGGCAGGGATGCCCACTATCACCATTATTGTTTGCGCTAGCTATAGAACCACTAGCAGAATCGATAAGAAGAGATAATAATATAAAAGGAATAAAAATAAAAGACAGGGAATATAAAATCAGTCTGTTTGCGGATGATGTGATAGTGTACTTAACAGAACCAGAACTATCAATAAAAGAACTATATAAGAAATTGAAGGAATATGGAGAAGTGTCGGGATACAAGATAAACGTAAATAAAAGTGAAGCAATGCCTATGAATAACGCGGATTTCTCAAAATTTAAGGAGGAATCCCCATTCAGATGGCAAACGCAGGCAATAAGATACCTAGGTGTGCAAATAAACAAAAATCTAGGCCAATTATATAAACTCAATTACAATCCACTAATGAAAAAATTACAGGACGATTTAGAGCATTGGAAAGAGCTACCACTAACACTGATAGGAAGGATAAACTGTATTAAAATGAACATTTTTCCAAGGATACTATACTTATTTCAGGCATTGCCAATACAACTGACAGAAAAATTCTTCAGAGTTAAAGAAAATAATAAGGAGATTTTTATGGAGAGGGGGGAAACCGAGGATAGCATTAGATAAATTAACAGAATGGTATAAACAAGGAGGCTTACAATTGCCAAACTTCAAAAATTATTATAGAGCCGCACAATTAAGGTACCTATCAGACTTTTATCAAACAAGGGAAAAACCAGACTGGACGAGACTAGAATTAGATAAAATAGGGGAAAAGATACCTGAACACATATTATATAAATGGGACGAAAAATTGGTACAACATAGAACTTCTCCAGTATTACACCATCTCCTCAATATATGGAAGAAGATTCATGTAGAAAGAAATAAAATAAATTACCAAATACCAAAACTAATATTGACGCAAAATAAGCTACTCCCTTTTACAATAGACAACCTTGCCTTTAGAAAATGGGAAAAAAAAGGGATTAAAAGAATAGAAAATTGTTTTTCAGGAAGTAGATTCTTATCCTTTGAACAAATGAGAGATAAGTACAATATAACTGGAGATACAGCGCTGGCATATTACCAACTGAGATCCTACTTGAAAGATAAATTAGGAAGCAACTTGAGTTTACCAGAGGGAAGTAACCTTGAATATGTGATTACAGATACAATGTTAATCAAAAGATTTATAAAAAATATGTATATTAAACTGCAAGAAAAGGAGAATGAGGAAACAAATGGTAAAACTAAACAAAAATGGGAACAAGATTTAAACATAAAGATAAAAAAGGAAACATGGGAGAAGTTATGCTCTGGAACGATGAGAAATACAATAAATACGAGGCTGCGTATGATACTATATAATTGGTTACACAGACTATACATTACACCGCAAAAGTTAAATAAATGGGACCCAACAGTATCTGATAGATGTTTTCGATGTAAAAAAGAAAGGGGAACAACAATTCATGCAATCTGGACATGTGAGAGAGTAGAAAAATTTTGGGATGATCTCAATCAGATATTAAATAAAATAACAGAAAACAATATACCAAAGAATCCAGAGATCTTTCTCCTAAGTAACATAAAAAATAAAGAATTTGGAATTGACCTGGTAGATGCACAAAAAAGATTTGTCAAGATAGCCCTAGCCGTAGCAAAAAAATGTATTATGTCAACCTGGAAATTGGAAGATAATTTGAAAATACAACAATGGTATATAGAAATGAATAAATGTATTCCATTAGAAAAAATAACATATAGTTTAAGAAATAATATTGAAATATTCGAACAAGTATGGGAGCCTTACATTAAATACAATAGCGAAAACCTACCGGGAACAAACATTACCTAAGTTGATGGAAGGAGAAGAAAAGAAAAGAATGGACTCAGTAGAATTTCTGGTGTATTTTTGTTGAATGACAACATTGTCTAACTGAATTAATGCAACCTAGATTGTATACCTAAAATGGATGAGAGGGGGGGGTGGGGGGGGTGGCTTGGGAGGAGGGAGGGGGAGGGAGAAAAAGTCACTGTAAATGTATGGAAAAGAAAAAGTGTAATATCATGGCTATTGTGATTTATGGTGTGAAAAATAAAAAATAAAAAAAAAATAAAAAAAAAAAAAGCTGCAGCCCACCTTTTGGCAAATCGTAAATTCATCCAGGCAGCAAAATGCATGTTCCAGACAGCACAACCAGCCATGCTCGGCTGCATGGTGGAGAACTGGCCCCGACCCTGACCACATGTATCCATTGCTGGAGCTACCTCTCCCACATATCCTGAAGAGAAGCCTCAGGTTCTTCTCATATTACGCTCAATGGGTTCCCAACTATGCGAACAATATTCCCCGATTGGCCAAAGCCACGACATTTTCCCTGCTGGAAAAGGCTCAAGCTGCATTTGACTGTATCAAGAACAACATCGCCAAGGCAACCATGCACGTTATAGACGAGTCCACAAGTGGAGAGCAATGCATCCGACTTTGCCCTGGCTGTCACACTCATCCAAGAGAGCAGGCCCATCACCTTTTTCTCATGCATCCTCCAGAGTCCTAAAGTTCGCCACTCCTCCATTGAGAAGGAGGCCCAGGCTATCATCGAAGCAGTAGGACACTGGAGGCACTACCTCGCTGGAAAAAGATCCACTTTCCTCACGGATCAGCGAGTGGTTGTGTTCATGTTTAATAACAAGCAGAGGGACAAAATCAAGAATGATCAAATCCTTAGGTGGAGAATCGAAATGTCCATTTACAACTACAACATCCTCTACTGGCCTGGCAAACATAACGAGCTCCCCAATGCTCTATCCCATGGGACTTGAGCCAGTGTCCAAACGGACAGACTGCAGTCCCTCCATAACAACCTTTGTCACCCCGGAGTGACTAGGTACTTCCATTTTATCAAAGCTCGGAACCTACTGTACTCCGTTGAGAAAGTCTGGACAATGACTAAAAATTGCCAGGTCAGCACCGAATGCAAACCGCAATTCTACTGACTGGGCAAGGCTACCCACCTCTTCGAGTGCTTAAGCATTGATTTCAAGAGGTCCCTCCCTCCTCTACCCAGAATGTCTACTTCTTTACAAGCATCGATGAGTACTCATGTTTCCCTTTCACCATCCCCTGCCCAGATATGGCTACGGCTACTGTTATCAAGGCCTATCAATATCAATATCTTCACACTCTTTCGGTACTCTGATTTTATCCACAGCAACCGGGGGACCCAATTATGAGTGATGAGCTATGCCAGTACCTGCTGGCCAGGGGGATCAGCATGAGCAGGACCACCAGCTACAATCTTAGAGGGGCTGGGCAAGTGGAAATGGGGAATGCTACGGTCCAGAAAACCATCTTCCTGGTACTGAGGTCATGGGGACTCCCTGTCTCCCAATGGCAAGAAGTCCTCCCAGACACATTGCACTCTGTCCGGTCACAAAATGCCACATGAACGGATGTTTGCTTTCCCTAGAAAATCTGTGTCAGGGACTACGCTGCCCACCTGGCTTACCTCCCCAGGACCTGTTTTGAAAGCATGCCAGGCAATCTAAGATTGATCCACTGAGTGAGAGGGTCCGCCTCCTCCATGCTAACCCCCCCCAGTATGCCTACATTGTCTTCCCTTATGGCCGCAAGGACACGGCCTCGATCCAGGATCTGGCACCATCGGGCATCCCTCTGATCACCACTGGCCTACCATCAGACACTTCCCCCTACTGCTACCATAGGGGTCCCTGAGACTGTGGCTGACCACTCTCCACTAATGGCTACTATTGTCACCCATGATGCACCAGTACCACATTCGCTTACCTGTTTCCCCCTCCCCCCCCGATGATGACAGGTCGACCCCACAAATTTCTCAGGATGCTACGGCAGCACCCCAACCATTACCATGTCATTAACTGCGGCAAAGGAGACCCCCCCCCGCCGATAGATTTAATCTGTAAAATGCATATTTGTTTCATCTTTTTTTCTCACCCCACATGACTCTTCTTTCAAAGGAGGGGTGAATGTGATAAACCATTGTTATGCTATGATTGGCTGCCTCTCAAGACCGATCCTACCCATAGCCATTTGCATGCTCCCCATTCCACTCTGCCTTGATCAATCAATGAGGTTGAAGGCTGTTCCAGTCTATAATTAATAAAAGCTGATCAGTTTCATAACTTCAATCTTTTGTGATTATTGATGGTGCATCAGTATACATTAAATTAAATTGAAAAGATATAATAAGTACAAAGATAGGATTCACAGTTTCCATAGAGCAAGAAATCGATGGTGTCACAATAGTGTGGACAGTACTCTTGTGGCAGGTCGGAGCAGATCATGATTCGTGTATCAAGGGGAAGTGCAAGAACCTAATAGACATTGGAAAAACACTGTTCTTGAACATAGAGGTGCTGGCAACAGAAACAATATATTCATTAAATTTCCCTTCATTCTTATGATCCCCCAAAATATTTTCTCTATTCTCAGTCTATTAGGTACTTGCATTAACTTTTGTTAATCTTTCACCTAACTCTAGAGCAGTGGTTCTCAATCTTTTTCTTTCCACTCACTTACCACCTTTAGTATTCCCTGTGCCATAGGTGTTCTGTGATTAGAAAGGGATTGCTTAAGGTGGTATGTGGGTGGGAAGAAAAAGTTATCTATCATAATCGCATCTAATTGACTCATTATGTGCACGGTTTCATAACTCCAAAGGAATTAGGCCAATGAGAAAATATTTTAATAACAATTGGGTCTAGATCAGTGATTCTCAACCTTCCCTTCCCACTCACAGAGGACCGATGGCATAGGGATTACTTAAAGTGGTATGTGAGTGGAAAGAAAAAGATTGAGAACCACTGCTCTAGAGTCTCTAGATCCACCTCAGCAGATAAATAGCAGAAGTAATTTCTCTTGCCCTCCTCTGAGAGATCAGTTGAGCCATAAGAAAACTGACACCAGGCTATTTGTTGATTACAGCTTGGCATTTAACATCATAATACCAGCAAAACTATAACCAAACTCCTGCAGTAGACCATGACCAATGTGGATTGGTAGCATCACCTCCTCTTTGCTGACCAGCATCACGGGCACCTCAAAATTATGAGCTTAATCCCCTGTTCCTTTCCCGACGCTCTCATGATTACAAAACCAAGTTCAGCTCCAACACAATCTATAATTTTGCTGATGACACCACTGGTCATAGGCTGAATAACGGGAAAGAATGGTGATAAAGAATCTAGTTGGGTGGGTACTTGCAAACATTCTTCCTCGCAGCATGAACAAGAGCAAGGAACTTAATTTTATTTTAATTTTTAAACTTAATCCATCAGTGCTATTGGTAGATGAGAGGCATTAGATCCTGAGTACAAATGAAAATCAGCTGCAAAATATTTTTAGGTCAGTGGAACTCATGCAATGTGTCAGGATCATTATGTGATTAAACATGGCAAATTCAATGAGAGTTCATTCAACGTTTCTCCAAATTCCTACATAAGACTGGGAAATTGAAATTACCTGTGTGTTCAGCTTTAAGATACCTATCATAATCTGCAAATTTATTTTTCAGGAAGAAAACCTCTGTAAAAAATTGTTGTCCAGTGAATCCAATTCTATCTTTAACTGGGTCTCGACAAAGGTTTCCGAAACAAAACACTGGCTGATTATTTCTATCCACAGATGCTGCCTGACCCAACGAGTTCCTCCAGCAGTTTATTCCTTGCTCAGAATCCCAGTGTCTGCAGCTTTGTATTTCTCTTTTTATCTTTAACTAATTTCTTGCTTTTTCCATGATTCTTTGAGCCGTGCAAGTAAATTTTGTTGAAATCTAATTAATTACCAGGAGATGGCGATCATGTCGCTTGCTAAGGAAACTTGTTTTTCCCCCCACTCTTAAACAATGGAATTTCGATATGGTTTCCTGGTTAAGTAATTGTACAAACTAACTTTTTTTTATTCTGATGCCTTTCTGATCAAATTTCAAACTTATGAAAGCTCAATCCTGAAGAGTGAGTGAGCTCCATTCATTTCCCACAGACCTTTATAGGAAATGGTGCATGTTGTGGGCGATAACCCAGCTCTTTCCTTACTGTCCTGTCCTGCACAAGGATGCCATCTATTGGTTAATTCCAAGTTAACACCAGCCTATGTATGACCAGGCATCAACTTCTCCTTGAGTCTCTCTCTTTCCCTATCTCTCTGTTTCCTTTCATCCAGCTCCCCATCCCCTCTCCTATCTTCATTCAGAGAATTAACTCCTCCCCATCACTTATCAGCTTTTTTTTTCTCTTCTACCCTGCCACCTATATTCATCTGTTACCTCTTACCTGTTGCGACTCGCCCTACCCCTTCCTCCCTCCTCTCCTCGCCTCCTCCAACCTTTTCATTTTGGCCCCTGCTCACTTTTTGCTCATACCTTGATGAAGGATTTGGTCTGAAACATTGACTGCCATTTACTTCCTATAAATTCTGCATGGCTTAATTGAGTTTTTCAGCACCTTTGTGCACTACACTACACCAGTATGAAGCACCGTCATGATCGTGGCACATTTGATTTAGAAGCTGAGACATAATCTTTAAATTTAAATTTTAAATTTAAACATACAGCACAGTAAGAAGGCCTTCTGACCCACGAGCCCGTGTGGTCCAATTATACCCAATTGACCGGCAACCCCCAGTACGAATTGAAAAACAGGCTGAAACCTGAGCACCCGGAGGAAACCCACGCAGGCTCAGGGAGAACGTACAAATTCCTTACAAACAGCGCCAGATTTGAACCCACATTGCTGGTGCTGTACTGACCACTACACTAACTGTACCACCCTGTCAAATACCTTGTTGGTTATATGTCTTTACCTCCTATGGACTCTGCTGGACCTGTTGAGTTCCTCCAGCATTTCTGTGTTTTCACAGAGTTTCCAAATAACTTGAATCAGAATTCCTTATTATTCCCTGGTCAAGAGCCTGGAAACTTGCTATCTTTATGGGAGGACCTCGTTCACGCAAACGACTGCAGATCACAAGCTATCAAAAAAATTACTCATATATATTGAGAAATGATGTCAGAAGATTTTTTTTCATGAAATACTTTTAGGGAATGGTGATAGGATACAGATTCACACCAACGATCCATAGCATTGTGAGCTCATTGTTTCATTAGGCCCTTTCAAACTGTCATGTAAAATGGGGTTAATTGGGCAAATTGCCTGGTTCGCGCCCCAGTAATGCAGCAGTTATAAAGGGTCTGACCCGGAATTCAACTGGGTCCCTGAGAGGTAGTCAGGAAATCCAGATAAATTTACCTAGGTCGCGTCCACAGGTGATTTGAACAGGAAAATGGCCGACCCGCTTATTCCGGTGATGTCAGCCCTTGCGTGCATGCGTCATCGAGCAGCCAGCATCTGAACATCCAAGTACTTCTGGTGAGTGCATGATGTGTCAGTGCAGGGCCAGGATCCCCCTTAAATCGCCAGGTTTGTGATTTAATAGGTAGATCCCCCTGCAATTTAAAAGGTGCTTCCACCACCTTTGCCCCAGTAATCACACTCTGGTCCCAGGATGGCGACCCAGATGCTGCAACTTAAAAGGGGCTATTGAATAATAATAGTTTAGACTCATCAGGTAGGAGTGGAAACAACAAATTGAAACAAGGTGAAGCGAAGTGGAGCAACATTTATGTTTTTTTATATAGCCACTGCTTTCCAGAAAATTATTCCCACTTTCCTGGGACACAGGTTGTGTAATAAGATTGGAACGGGAATATAGACTCATTCCCATTCCAACATTTAACCATAGTAAATTTCCCTGATCGCCGATAGTAAATTTCCCTGATCGCCGATAGTAAATTTCCTTGATCGCCTGCAGTCTAAACTGAACTGAACTGACATCCGGCCTCCTTAAATACCACACTTCAGGTATTCTGTCTAAACACGCAGTGTGATATGGATATTTGGAGTTTTGATCATTCCTGTGTAAATGGCCACTCCCAAAAGGTAGAGAGACACTTCAAAATGGAAAAATCATGTAAGTTCAATGTAAAAAACATAATTGGGTGAGATATAAGAGAACATGGTCTACATTAACTGAATACAAATGTCAGCAAAGGGATCAATAATGTAAAAATAAATGCATGGTGCAGTATATCAGAATTAGATTTATTGTCATGAACATAAATCTCAAAATTTGTTGTTTTGCAATACCAGCAGCATTATTGTGCATAAATATATTCTAGACAAGTGCTGAAGCAAATTGTGGTTTGTTTTTTAGAAAGATTGAAAAACATTAACACAAAATAATTGCCATTGTTTTCTTCATTGTCATTGGGTTTAGATTATGGAATTTCAAACTGAAGTGTCTCAAAAGAGATTGTTTGGGAAAAGCAATCAATCCTGGCCTAACAAACAAGCCCCAATCTTATATGTAACAGAAGAATTGTTTCTGAAAAATTTGTCTGAAGTTGAGTTTAAAAGACCACTGGGCACCTTCTTTCATATAACTATTAAGCCCCCTGATAGGAATCAAAGCAACACAGGCATCAGCCACAATTTTTAAATCCTCTATAAATACAGTATTCAAATTGTGGCCTGGGCACTATAAGGAGCTGAATTAATACTCATGATCAAAAATGAAAGAAAATTACATTCAGTTGTGCAAACTTAAAATTCACAGTTGGTGGGCATTTTAATTTATTGGGGGGGAAAAGCACAAATGGATTAATTGCAGGTTTATAATACATTTGACCTTGGATTAAATTGAGAAAGGATATTTGAAGCCAGGGGAAAGTAAGATAAAGCATAGATGGTAAAACATTCCCAAACATATGGCCTGTGTCTGAAAATATGGCCCTTGAGACAAGGCTAACTAAGCACCTGGTCCATTCCGTGCAGGCACATCTGTCTTTCTTCCCTCTGCATGAGTTTCCTCTTCCTCCAAATCCTTCACTGGTTGCCGAGGTATGGAAACAGGAGTTAGCAACAGTTCATTAATTTATTTTTTATTTACAACACAATAGAAGCCGATCCTGGCCATTGAAATCTGTGCTGCCCAATTATGCCCAAGTACATTTTGGAGAGTGGGAGGAAACCGGAGCACCCAGGGAAAACCCACACAGGTCACGGGGAGAACATAAAAAAAAACTCCTGATCGACATGCCGGATTTGAACCCCGGGCTCTGGGTTTGTAATAGTATCGTGCTAACTGCCAAACTAACTGCTGCTCTGGGTGAAGTGGGTAAAAAGATACCAGTAAAATAAACTAGTAGCTAAGAGGGGGAAAGTAAACTGAAGAATTGCAGTTCAGGATGACATCTTTGTTGTATCCGTTTTGACACCAGGAAGCATTAAAGAAATAACACGCAATGTTTAGCATGGGAGATCACCTAAGCATCTGGGTCTCAAGGACTCTGTAATCATTGTTCCCAACAAATGGATCATTGCGTGTGCTTGCTACCCGAATCTGCAAGCATGAGTGCACAACATTGCTGAATTGGCTGTCCCTGGTAACAGTTTACCAACTAGCTCATCTATTCCATAAGGAAGACTAATGATCCACCTTCCAAAAGTTCAGAGTTCTCTTTTGCAGAAGAAATCAGTAAAAGAGTAACAAATTTTGTTTCCTATTATGCTGTGCTTCCTGTCTTTATCAAAAAATGTCTATAAATAAATATTTACACAGTCTGCACAAAAAGGATAATTAATTCCAGAATCAGGAAATGTTTGACTAGACTGCCCATAAAGCCAGCACCCTGCTGATCTACATTACATAGCTGTAGATGTGCAATTAATGTGCCCTGTATCAAATCTATTTTTGCAGTACAGTCAAAAAATCTAGTTGCTAGAATTCCAGACCACCCGAAAATCGAGACTTTTCGAAAACTCACAAACATTTTAAATTTAGCAGGCTTTTGTGTGCGGGCTTGCATGCCCATGTGCCACTGATGCACAGAAGCAACCAGTGACCACTTTATTTTTCTTTAAAACTGCTCATTTTGTTAAATGGACCATGCTGTATTTGCTAACGAATAAACTTTCAAAATTTACCTGCTCATCTCTTGTTTATTCATCCTTAAATATGAATTTTAAAAGTACAGCCCGAGAATCCATAAAATTTGAAAAATCTGGACTGACCCAATCCCCGAACAGTTCGGATTTTCGGACTTCCACTGTATATTGTATGTGAAATTGTAGTGGGAATATTACTCCCTTAAGTTGTAACTTCTGGGCACGTCCCAATCATTTTATGTGTTTTAAGGCCTCACAGTAGAGCTGAAGCTTCGGAACATCTGCTTTCCTGTCTCTTTCTCTTATATATATCTTACTAAATGCATTTATCTCACAAGCCCTAATAACAAAAGAATGGAGATGTCATTTGAGTTTGCAACTTGCTTTAAATAGTACAGTGACATTTTGTCGACAAAAATATTTCTGCAAAGCATACTTGGATAAAGCAAATGAGTCACGAAGCTTGAAAATAAAAAAAAAAATACATGACTGTTCTTCAGAGAATGAAAAATCCATTTTTACCTTGCATGTGCTTTTTTTTGTTCTTCCTAATCTTCAGCATACATTTTTTTTAAAGTTGTGCATCTCTGTTACAATCCATTATTTTAAACCATTAAAACATCTTGGACATGAACATGTTTAATGTGCTTAGGGAAGAAGGCAACTTTCAAAGGTAAGCTTCTTCTGATAGCTCCACGTTGAGTAAACCATCTCAAAGCAGCTGTGATTGACATGTAGGATGGGCAGGCACTTAAGTCTGCATCTCCACACACGTATAGTTCTGAGCAACACCTCTTCATTCATGAGTCTGTGGAATCCTCAGTTTGGCAAATTAGCCCATACATTTGGGTGGCACTTCATGTAATGCGATTACAGCACCAGCGACCCACGTATGAATCTGGTGCTAAGTGTAAGGAGTTTGTTCATTCTCTCCAGACCTGTGCGAGTTTCCTCTGGGTGGTCCAGTATCCTCCCACCCTCCAAAACATAAAGAGATTTTAGATTGATTGGTCCATTTTAATTTGGCAATGGTAAGTGATCATTTCAAATTACTTTCAACGTTCCCTTTTCTTACATTGAATTATATCATGTAAAGGGAGATCATTCAACCATCAGTTTATGAAGTTGTTTACCATCCACAGAAGTTACCTTTGCTCCCCGCCCCCCCCCCCCAACTACTTCTTCTATTCTCTCCTCCAATTTAGATTAGTCTACACTCCCTTTAAATGCATATTGTGGTCGGTGTATTGTGCCGCCAACCAAAGGAAAAGCTGTGACTGAGTTGAACCAACCAATTGACTTTACTGGAACTCCCTGAGAGCTTATCAGTACCACTCCCATGATCCTTTTCAACCCCTCCCACCAGAACCATTGCAATGACAGCCCAGTGCGAGCCTGCACCTCCGTGACCCGGTTCGCTTGTGGATCAGGGCCGCTCGCTACAATATAAGCATGTCATCCACTGATTACTACATGACCTGAAATCCATTTCCAGTGATTATGCTTCTATAGACGAGAGAAATCTCTCTTCTAGTCAACATTAATCTCTCACTCAACAACACGATAACTGCTACTTCAGTGCTTCACTGAAGGTGAGGCGAAGAGACAATGTTCACATTGATGGGATGGAGGAGGAGAGGGTTAGTATCTTCAAGTTCCTGTGAGTCCATATTTCAGAAGACCTTTCCTGGAGCCAGCACATTGAAGTAACCATGAAAAATACACATCAACACCTCTCTGTTATAAGGAGCATGAGGAGATTCGGCATTTCATTTAATGCTCTCACAAACTTCTACACATGCACTGTGGAAAATATATTGACTGCTTGCATCACAGCCTGAGCTGAGCCTTAGTACTGCAATAGATCAGTGCTGGCAGAGAGCTGCAGCTCCCATTGGTACAGGGAACTGGGAGTGTGTGTAAAAGTCCCTGTCTGTATGGTGTGTCCACATGTGTAATCATGTAGATTATAGGCGGCCATTGATATTAGAGACAAACCTGGGTCTGATGTGAATGTCTGTATAGTTGTTTAGCAAAATAGTAATTGAGTATCCTAAATGCTGTTCTCCTCTGTTTGTTTCTTGTGTGTTAATTAAAGTTACTTGCTATAATAAAATCTGTGTCCAACCTCATATGTCTGTGAATCCACTGAACATTCCTGCCTCCCCTCCAATTGTCCCCTTGGAACCTACACCTGTGAACACAGGAGATGCTCCACTTGAGCCCACACCTCCTCCCTCAGCACCATTCGGGGCCCCAAACAGTCCTTCCAAGTGTTTCATCATTTCTCTTGTGAATCTGCAGGAGTTATCTACTGCATCTGGTGCACCCACTGTGGTCTACAACAGAAAGTCTATATGCAGACTGGGAGGTTGCTTTGTTGAGCACTTCCACTCTGTCCGCTGCAATAACATGGATCTTCCAGTGGCCACTCATTTCAATTCTCCATCCCTCACTTGTCAATGTGTCTGTCCATGGTTTCATGTACTACCAGACTGAGACTACCCATAAATTGGAGCAACAACACCTATTTTTTTTTAACTGGGCACCCTCCAACCAGATGGCATTAAGATTGATCTCTGGTTTTCATTTAAATTTCCCTCCCCCAACCCCCTTGCTTACCTTCTCTCTCTATTGCCTGTCTCATTTCACATAGACATGATAAATTCCACCTAAACCTTTATCACATCCAATTAACACCTTTTGTTACTTTGATTCCTCCCCCATTGTTTGAATTCTGAGACTTACTGTTATATCCTCTGATACCACAACAGACGGAGGTTGTGAAACCAATAGACTTTTATTGACTAGAGTGGAACAGCAGCCAGCCTTGTCAATTGGTCCTGGCAGAATGAATGGGAAGCATGCAAGGAGTTGTGCGGGTGGTAAGTACATCCGGCAGTAGCCAATCACAGCATTACTGTGCTTTACCACATCTTGCCTTTACTAATTTTCCTTGAAGAAGGGCTCAGGCCCTAAATGTCGTCAATATATTTTTGTCAAAAAGATCCTAGATCTGAATAAACTAGCTAAGCTCCTCTAGTATTTCGGTGTTTTTACTACGATCACAGCGACTGTAGCCTATCATGTTTCACTCTTCATAAAGGACACCCATCACCCTGGACACAACATCTTCTTACTACTGCATGAAGATCAGTATCTCTAGCTTCCATAACAGTTTCTTTCCCTCAGCTATCAGGCTCTTGACAGACACAAATCACAGAGTGTCATCAGACACCATAAAAGGATTGCTGCACTTTTGCAAAGTTACCTTTTCCTTGTCAGGTTTGGTGGGTTCAAAGGGAGATGAGTCTGGACACAATGGTTAATGATCAAACCTAACTTTATTAATACAACAATTAATAAGAGAGACAATTTATAAGGGAGTGTGGAAACATATGAACACAATTTATAAGGGAGCGTGGGAAAAATTGTAACAGGAACAAACAGGGGAGAAAGTTGAACAGTACACAATTATTAATTCATACAAGCGATGCAAACATTTTCATACTGTAAGCAGGAGTTATGCATATTATCCTGGATTCCTGAATAAGAGGAGGTGGATCTGGTACCACCGTACCGCAGGAGTATATGCAAACTCTCAGACCCCTGATCAGTTGAGAGCAGCGGCCCTTCTGCCAGTATTGATCTATAGCAATTTGAGCTATAGCAATACCACGGCTCAGCTTCAGTGGCGCGGGCACCTTACCCGCGACCATTACCCGCAGACTGAACACACTATTGTACACCTAACACCTTCTCCACAGGAAGGTTGTCATGGTCCAAGTCCAGATTCTTCATTTCCCTTGCTCTCTCTCTGTTTCGGGTATAGCAGCAACACGTGATGACTTATTTATCCACTTGGTAAGTAGAAAGCCTGTCTTGAAACAAATTGCTCATAGCTCATTATAAAGAGCTATTGCATCTTCTTCTGAAGCTGCGAAAGTGAGGCAGTTGTCCACATAGAAGTTGTTCACGATGGTGCTTGCAGCTTGAGGGCTAAACTCTTTCATATTGTCCTCAGCACACTTCCTAAGGGCAAGGTTCACACAACTTGGAGAACAAATTTCTCCAAATAGATGCACTGTCATTCCATATTCCACCATGTTCTGATTGTAGTCTCCATCAGGCCACTAGAGGAACTGTAACAAGTCATAGACTTCATTTTCACCTGGTGGAACATTGCTCAACATCTGTAGTGATGACAACAGATTCTTTATGGAATCTAGCCAAGACTCCCATCAATGTACTGGTCAGGTCTAGCCCATATAGGAGCTGAAAATTTAGTGACATTCATTCCATGAAATGTCCCTCCACAGTCAAACACCATTCAATTTTTTTTCTTTTTGTGGATGCAAAACCCCATGGTGTGGTAGATAGCATTTTCTGCCATCATTAACTGGTACTTACTCTGTATAATCTTTGGATAGCATGTCAGACATGAAGTTGGTGTAGTCCAAGATAAAGGAAGAATCAGTCTTGAATCTTCTACTTAGGTTCAGTGTATGTTGTTCAGCAACTATTGTCAGGCATGCATATTTCTCTTTCCTTTAAAGGTAATCCAATGCAATAATGGCCATTGACTAGTTTGGCAGATTTTGAGACTAAATCCAAGCTTGTCTTCTTTTGAAGATATTTGGTCATCACTCAGGCACTCAAGAAAGTCAGTCCTGAACTGCTGTTCCCACAGCTCATCAAGTTTCACAACCAATATCTTGTTGACACTTGTTGTTAATACTTGAACAAATTAAAATTAAAATTTTAAAATGTGTAGCCAAGCTTGAGTCCAGTGCAATCTTGAACTTCACTATCAGTACAACCTTTGTTGGCCAAATAACAGGTAATAGAGAGTTATAATTTAGGGTGGAGATCAAGAATCTGGTTGGGCGGTGCCAGAACAAAATCTTGCTCTTAGTAAACGATGGAGCTTATTGTGGATGTCAGAAAAGTGAGGTTGAGGGATTAGGCACCTGTCTGCATTGGCAAGGGACCAACCTGTGAAGAGAGTCAGGAACCTCAAGTTTTTGGGTGGCTACATATGGGAGGATTTCTCCTTGGGTCAGTGCATCCAGGCAACCACAAAGAAGGCAACTAACGTCTACTTTCAAAAGAGCTAGAGGAGATTAGGCATATCATTGAGTACTCTATCTAATTTCTATAGGTGTACTGACTGGTTGCATCATGGTCTGGTTTAGAAACTTGAATGACCCCGATCACAGAAGACAGTAAACCATCACAGGCACTAACGTCCAGGCACTGACCTCCCATTCATTGAAGACATGTCTGTGAAGCGCTGCCTCAAAAAAAAAATCAGTCATCTCCCTGAAGGATCCCTATCATGCAAATACCTTCAGGCAGAAGCCTAAAATCTGGCACTTGTGGGTGCAAGAACAGTTTTATTCAACATTTATCATACTACTCCACCCAGAATCCCACAGATTAACATTAACATCAATTTCTCCTGTTTCTTCTAGCCCACTCCCAATTCTCTCACTCTTCTCTATCCCTCTGTCTTCTTTCCTCCAGCTCTCCACCCCTTCCCACCTCCTCCTGTTTTCTGTTGTCCCCTTATCCACCTGAGGGCCATGCCCTTCCACCATTTTGTTCAGGTGTCTGCTTACATTTTGCTCTTATAGTGATAAAGGGCTCAAGCCCAAAACATTGGTTATGTATCTTCATTTTTTTCAACATAGAGTATGCTCTAACCTGCTGAGTTTCTCAGCATTGGGTTTTTACCCCATCCAGAAGACTACTTCAGGACCAAAGAGTTGTATGCAATATATTGTAACATTGCATTTTGGCACCACTGCAAATATTTTTCTATCCTTTTTTTATTTAATATTTTTTTCTCTTGAGCAGTGATTTTTGTATTTCATTTGTGTATTTTGAATGACTGCAGCAAGAATTTGTACATCTTGTACATTGCAATTACATGTATGACAATAAACTCTCGACTCGTGATTAGATGAGAGTTTATTCATTTCAAAGCAACATTTTGCAGAAGAAGAATTATCAATATTTATCATTTAATCAATGCCACTGAACAAAAACAAATCACTTAATTGTCTTGGGTTTTTGCTGTGGAAGGTAACTGCAGGCAAATCAGCTGCGATGTTTCCTACATTACATGATTAAATTCATGGTAAAAGATTTTGGTCATCAAGAGTTTCCACTCCAATAGAAACTCTTTGTAAGATTTTTTTTGTAAAAGAAGAGAAATTCTCTTTTAAATGGACCTGACATAACTAAAGAAGAACTGCATTGATAAAGAGCTTTTAACCACCTCTGGATGACTCAAAGGGTTATACAATTTATGGCAGTGATTTTTGAGTTGTACGGTCTAGTGTATTAAAAAGGCCAATTTATTCCTTACAAAGGCACCAAAACAAGAAAGTTCACTTAATCTGTTTAAGTGATGATCATTGAGATATGGCAGAGGCCACTAGGGCTATCTCCAATTCCACTATCGAATCCTTTATGACACATAGAGGAGCTTCGTCAAGAATTAATTCAACAGAGGTGAAGGGGAGATTGGGGATAAATAAGATAGAAATAGGAGAATAAGGAAAATGTTAGATGTTGTAGGAATGTTGTCTTATAAAGAGTTGAAAATAAGAAAACAGAAATGGAAAAGGAGGAAAGGTAATGATGGAAAAACGGAAAGAGAAGATAAACAAAATATAAAAGGGCTACGCTGAACTATATGTCTTTAAATATTAATGGAATACATAACCAAATTAAAAGGAAGAAACTACCAAATTTAAATGAATAAATGTATTCCATTAGAAAAAATAACATATTGGTTAAGAAATAATATTGAAATATTCGAACAAGTATAGGAGCCTTACATTAAATACAATAGCGAAAACCTACCGGGGACAAACATTACCTAAGTTGATGGAAGGAGAAGGAAAGAAAAGAATGGACTCAGTAGAATTTCTGGTGTAATTTTGTTGAATGACAACATTGTCTGACTGGCTTAATGCAACCTAGATTGTATACCTAAAATGGATGAGAGGGGGGGGTGGGGGGGTGGTTTGGGAGGAAGGGGGGGGGGGGGAGAAAAAGTCACTGTATATGTGTGAAAAAGAAATAGTGTATATCATGGCTAATGTGATTTATGGTGTGAAAAATAAAAAAAAATTAATTAAAAAAAAAATAATTAATTCAACAGCAGTTGCTAAATACTGTATTGCAGTCTCAGCAGACATGTGTTGTGTAGCCCATCTTCTACACCTCTGTCCTGGCAGAAACCTGAGCTATATTCCAGTTCATCTGGAGATCCAGAATGGAATGGGTCAGAAAGGTGCCATGTTAGTTACTTGAAAAGGGGGAGAAGGGCATACCCAACATGATCCGTGTCCTGGTGATGGGTTTCATGTGTGGGTGCATCACGCTGTGTGAGGAATCAAAATATGACGGCTGCTATGTGCTTAGGTTCTCCCTATCCCAGGTGTTGCTAAGAATGGAACTAGTCCCATTGCCGTGCAATGTCCCAATCAGTGGGCATTGCTCATTTAGCTATCCTTTTGGAAAAGTTCTTCCAGACAAAACCTTTGACCGTCCACCAGGCCATGGTCAGCATGCAATGTCCTGCAGACATGGAGGGACAAGGACTCCGGGATAATTCCTTGAGCAGACAATTCAAATCATCTGGAAGAATGCCTTTTAGCATAAATACACTAAAAGTACCAAGACTAGCCTGGTTGGTGATGTGAGGATCCTCCAGTTGAAATCCTTCCCATTACACCAGAATATCAACTTCAATGCATGTTTCCCTTGAGATGACTGCAACGAGGAGGAGACAGTTGCCCATCACTTTGCAGACGGTAAATTTTCTATGGGTCTGTGGAGAGGATGCAAGAGTTCTTGTCACATTTCATCCCTAGCAGTAGCAAAACAGAAGACTCTTTGATTTTATAGGATGTCCCTGGAAAACACAAAAAGGTTGACATCTGATTGATTATCACCTTGGTCTGCTCAAAACCTATTGGTCTTCCAGCACAGTGAGGTGTCAGTGAGGGAATGCAGCTGACTGCC
This sequence comes from Narcine bancroftii, assembly GCF_036971445.1. Taxonomy (NCBI): domain Eukaryota; kingdom Metazoa; phylum Chordata; class Chondrichthyes; order Torpediniformes; family Narcinidae; genus Narcine; species Narcine bancroftii. The sequence continues at coordinate 232,786,194 of NC_091473.1, read as the reverse complement.
ACAGTCATGAATGCCTGGTGAGGCACAATAAAGCTTAGTGCAGCAAAGGCTTTGTGTGGAAAGACCTCTGTCTAGGGCAGAGGTTCTCAACCTTTTTTTTCCACTGACATGCCACTTTAAGTATTCCCTATGCCATAGGTGCTCTATGATTAGTAAGAGATTTTTATCATACCTAATTGAGTCGTTATGTGCACAGTTTCATAACGCCAAAGGAAATGGACCAATGACAATTTTTCTCATCCAAAATGTTTCAGTAACATTTGGGTCTAAAGCAGTGATTCTCAACCTTCCCTTCCCACTCATATACCACCTTAAGCAATCCTTTACTAATCACAGAGCACCAATGGCATAGGGATTACTTAAGTGGTATGCGAGAGGAAAGACAAAGGTTGAGAACCACTGGTCTAGGGTTCTTCATCTACTGGGCATTGGGAAGCAGAGACCAGTGGGGAAGTCCCTCAACCAACTGAAGGAGACCTACATTCATGGCAATGGTGCTATGTAGTATATTTAATACTGAATTAACATACAATAACAAAATGCATATAGGAATATCATATTATGAATGTAAAAAGGCTGCACTCTTTTCCTTTCATATGTTTTTATTGTGGATAAATTTCTTCTGGATAAAAAAAATTGTGTTTCATATTCAAGAATGGGACTTGAACCAACAAATTACAGACACAGAGGCAAGCTGCCACAACTATTGATAATAACTTTTACATTGGAAGATATTGGTGTTTGTCTCTTTATGGACTTTACAAGGTGGGTTTAACACTGTATTTAGAGAATGAACACTCTATGTGCTATCCAATCAAAGGGATGGGATATCATGGGCGACATTAGATGTGATCAGTTTGGGTCCTGACTTGGAATTTACAGTGTCAATTTACCATTTCCACATATCTCACAGTGTAAATATAGCCCTAATTGGGGTTGGGTCAGAATCTGGGCTCCAGAGGTTAGAATTTCCAAATATTTCGAAGGACCACCAATTGCGTTTGCTTTTGTAAAATTACCATATGACATGTAATTACAAGAAAAGTCAGTGCAAAAGCCTTTTGTTGGTTGATGCAGCATTCTTGTGTAGGTGGATTTGTTAAACATTCTTTCTTGTGAATAGCAAATATTTTTTCAAAAACACTGGGTCTGAAGTTTGCTATTTCCTGCTGGCTTCCTCGAATTTTCAAATGCTGAAATGATCTGATGTTCCATTTTTATTAGTAAGTTTCTACTAATGGAATTGAACAAGATTAGAGAATGTCAAAAACTTTCATTTACAAATAGTTCATGTATTTGGGATTATTTGGGATTGAAAGAAAAAGTTTGGACAGAACTTGGATTAGTTATACAACCATTCATTTATTTTTCTCTCCTGCTTAAAATAATTGATACTTGCTGGCATACTGTTCAAAGAGACACAGGCCAGTTGTTGATCTTCATGTGTGAAAACAATTAGGCTATTTCACCTCATCGTGTGTCCCATTTTTCAACTTCATAGAGGCATCGTCCCCACAAATTGCTGAAATGGGGCCTGGTATTCTGCAATGTGATCATTCTTGATTGGTTTACAGGATTAGATAGTATTTTTATTACACCAACATCAAGTTACCTTTAGGTGGGGGTGATCCACTTCATAATCCCCTTTAGCCCTTCTGGTGAAAGTTCTTCCACGGTGCTTTTGCGTTAAATTTAAACCCAATGACGACAACTGAACAACAATGAATTTGTGGTTTGTGGGTCGTGGAGAAACCTGAAGTGGGGTGAACTTCCCATGTGTCCGCAGCTTTTGGCGATAGGATTCAGAGTTTGGGAGATAGTGTTAGAGTAGCCAAGGTGAATAACTGTGGTGTATTTTGTGTATGATATACCCAGCAGCCACTGTGCACTGGTGATAGAGGGATCGAAAGTAAATGTGGCGGATGTTGTACTCAAGCTTCTTGAATATTATTGGAGTTGCACATATTCAAACAAGTGGAGACTGTTCTATCATGAAACTGGTGAGGATAGTAGAAAGGCTTTCGGCTGCCAGCTCCTTGAATCATTTGCCACCAAATCCCTGCACTTTGACCTTCTCTTGTTGTAACTGCTTATTTAGCTGGACAACTTGAGCTCTGGCTAATGATGGATTCCCACGATAAGAAGTTCAAGTGATGGTTGTGCCATTAAATATCAAAGGTTGTTGGTTATGCCTCCACCATCAGATTCCTCAACAATAACCAAATCAGGGACTTATTTAAGGATCCTTACTTCTGCAGTTCATTGATTTTTGTTAAATTCTCTGTATTGCAAAGTTAGTTTGTTTACATTTCTTTATTTGTTTACCTGTATGCAGTGTACAGTTTTTTTTTCTGCACGACCAATAAGTGATAATTCTGCCTTGCCCGCAGAAAAAAGAATCTCAGGGTTGTATGCAATGTCATGTATGTACTCTGACAACAAATCTGAAATATTGTTTGGAGATTGTAGATACCTGTCACTTTTATAGAACAAATACTACTTGCCAAAGAAATACTGCTGGAGGAACTGCACCTTGCAGTCTTTTGTATCACCATACACTACTTGTCATTACCATGCACAACCTATGCCTGACTGTTGGAAAAACTCAGGAGACAGCAGATGCTGGCATCTGGATCAACAAACCATCTCCCAGAGGAACACAGCAGATCAGTGGGAGGAAAAGAATCATCAACATGTCAGGCAGGATCTGCAGAGAACCTCACTTATGCAATTTAATTTTTAATGTTACACCATGGTAGAAGGCTCTTCCAGCATATTGACTGTTGAGTGGATCTTGCTAAATCAGCATTGGAGTGCTTCATTTATTGAGGTGCTATGAATGAAATTGAACTTTAGTGTGATCATGAGAAAATATCCCCATGCCTAACAGCCTCATGGAAGAAAAGTCATGATGGACTAGCTGAAAATGATTAGACTGAGGGCCCTTCCCCAAGGAATACCAGCCATCTTCCAAGATTAGGGTGATGATTTTGAACAATCACAGTCATTCTCTCTTGTAGCAGAGAAGCAATTTTAATTTAATTTTAATATCGACATAAAGCAAGGTAACAGGCCCTTTCAGCCCATGAATTACACCCAATTGACCTATGCCCCCAGTACATTTTGAACGGTGGGAGGAAACCAGAGCACCCGTGGAACCCTATGCAGTCATGGGGAGAATGTACAAACTCCTTACAGTGTCGGATTTTCACTCGGGTCACTGGCACTGTAACAGCATTGCACTAACGGATACACTAACTACACAGATACAGAGACTATCTCAGTCTCTGATTCTCATGGACTTTAGCTTTTCCAGGGCACTTGGAGTAGAACAATTCCTAGCAAAAGCCAAAATGGGCATCAGTAAGCGGGTTATTGTCAAATAAGTGCTGCTCGATAACACTGTCATCAGATTCAGATTTCAGATCTTAAATGAATCCCTGACTGAGTTTGTCGTTGAGGAGACTGATGGTGAAGGGGGAGCAGCTGTTTCTGAACCTGTCGCTACATGTCTTGTGGCACCTCCACTTCTTTCCTGATGGTAGCAGCGAGAACAGAAAGTGTGCTTGGTGATATGGACCTTGATGGTTGCTGCTGCTCTCCGACATCAGCATTCCCTCTAGCTGTTCTTGATAGTGGAGAGGGTTTTGCCTGTTATGTTGTGGGCATAGTGTAGCAGATAGTGTACGAACACTTTCCATCACTTCCCTAATTGTTGAAAATTGACTGATGGGGCAGCAATTGTCCAAATTGTAAATATCTGCTTTTAATGAACAAAGATCTTCATTGGGCACTTCTCCACATTCACACATAAGTGCAAGTATTGTCACTGAACTGGGACAACTTGGCTTGGAATGGGGCAAACACGAGTGTGCAAGTCTTCAGTTCTACCGCAGGAATATTGTCTGGTTCATAGCCTATTCAACTAACCTAAACTGCTCACTTATGCAATTTAATTTTTAATGTTACACCATGGTAGAAGGCTCTTCCAGCCCATGAGACCCATGCCATCCAATTAACCTACCAACCACGAATGTTTTGGAAGGTGGGTAGAAATTGAAGCACTTGGAGAAAAATAGCACACAGGTCATGGGGAGAACATACAAACACCCTCCAGATATCGATGGATTTCAACCCATGTTGCTGGAACTGTGATAGCATTGCACTAATAGCAATGCTAATACACCGGGTAAAGTCAAGTCAAGTCAAATGAAGTCAAGTTTATTATTTTCTGATTGCACAAGTATAACCTGATGAGACAGCTTTCTCCAGGCCTCGGTGCAAAACACATAGACACACCAACAGACATACCACATATGCAGACAAACAATACATATGAAGGACAAGTATTAATAGATAAAAATAAATAAATAATATTGTTTTATATATAGGAGAGTCCTGCATGGTTAGTGTAGGTAGTTCCTTCTGTCATTCAGCATTCTCACTGCCCGTGAGAAGAAGCTGTTGAGTCTGAACTGGTGAGTCTGATACTCCTGTACCTCTTTCCCAAAGGAAGTAGCTGAAAGATGCTGTGTGTGGGTAGATGAGGTTCTCAATGATTTTGCACAACCTCTTCAGACCAATGATCCCAGTATATCAGATTGATGGAGGGGTGGAAGACTCCAGTGATCCTCTCTGTCATTTTTGCGGACCTCTGGATTGATCTCCAATACATTTCTCTGCAGCAACTGTACCATGCTGTGATGCAGCTGTCCAGGATGTTCTCGATAGAGCTCCTATAGAAGGATGACATAGTGTCCGGTAGCTTGCCTGCCTCAGTCTTCTGAAGAAGTGCAATCGCTGTTGCACCTTCCTATTAAGTGAGGAGATGTCGTCTTGTGTCCATGTTAGATCATTAGTAAGTAAACACCAAGGAATTTGTTGCTGTCCAATCTCTCCACTACAGAGTTGTTAATATGCAGTGGAGGATGGTCATCCCTGGTCCTCCTGAAGTCCGCCATCATCTCCTTCATCTTGTCCATGTTGAAAAACTGGATTGCTTTGATCTTTCATTCTAGACCACGCATTCTATTTTCTAGGCAATGACTTTGACTTGACATCATTTCTAATTTTTTATCAATGCTCCTGAATATATATTTTAAAATATTATTTTAAAAGGTTGTTCCTATTTCTGAGATGCTTTGGAACTTTACATATACAGTGAAACACGAAAGTCTGCAGATGCTGTGATTGTAGTTAAAAAAAGACTAAAATGTCATGTAGTTCTTTCTGATTCGTATATAATTAGCAAAATAAAGATCTACTTTATGTGCAAAATCAAAGGCCAAAAGTAACTTTCTCTCCCTTTGCCCTCAAATAATATTTTATCTCTTTAACTCTCAGATATATTTGCTGTAAAGATATGTTTTTTTAAAGTAATCTATTGGGTTTTACTTTGGAAATTTGTTTAACTATAGGATGGAATGCAAGTTAATTAAATGGAACTTAATGTCAGGATGTCATGGGAAACTGTACAGGATGCCTGAACGGTTGAATTATGATCTCTTAGGTTATTGAGGGATTAAGAAATACAGATTGAATAATGTAACCTACCACAGAGTGAAATGAATGCCATGTTTGCAATCATCTTTTAATATAAAAGATGTTTGAACTCATGATCCAGAGATGCACGTTCCTATCCCACCATGGTAGCTGGAAATTTTTAGATCAGTTAATTGAAGAACTTTTGGATGAAAGGGATTATTATTAACCTTGAAACCATTAGAGTATCATGGAAACCCATTAAGGAAGGAAATCTCCTACCCTAACCAATGAAATTCAAAGTTTAAAGCTCAGATTTATTGTCAGAGTACATGCATAACATGACCTCCAACCCTAAGATGCTTTTTCCTGTGGGCGAGGCAGAATGACCACTTATTGGTAGTGCAAATAAAAACTGTATTCAAGAAGATGTGTACATGTAAACAAATAAAGAAATATAAACAAACTGATTGTGCAACACAGAGGTTTAAAAACATCGATGAAATGCAAAAGTAAGAATCCTTACATGAGTCTCTGATTGAGGTTGTTGTTGAGGAGTCTGATGCCTGATGGTGGAGGGGGAGCAGCTGTTCCTGAACCTGGTGGTGTAAATCTTGTGGCACCAATACCTCTTTGCTAATAGTAGCAGCGAGAACAGAGTGTAGGCTGGGTGGTGTGGATCCTCAGCAGATGCAATATTGTTGGCTCTTCACTCACCATGAAAACAGCTATTCATATGTACGGCTGCTCTTCATCAACTACAGCTTGGCCTTCAACAGCATTATTCCCTCAGGACTGGTCAAGAAGCTACAAACTCTAGGCCTCTGTACCCCACTCTGCAACTGGATCCTTCACTTTCACATTGGAAGACCACAGTTAGTACAAATTGTAAATAATGTCTCCTCTTCACTGATTACCAACACAAGGGTGTGTGCTTAGCCCACCGCTCTAACTCATTATACACCTACGTCTGTCTGGTTAGGTACAATTCCAAGTTTACTGATGACACCACAGTTGTCGGCAGAATCACAAATGGCAATGAAGAAGCATGCAGGAGGGAGATAGATCAGCTCGTTGAATGGTGTAATGACAACAACCTTGCGCTGAACTTTAGCAAAACCAAGGAGGTGATTATGGACTTTCGAAGGAAGTCGGGGGAACATGACTCATTCTTCATCAAGGGCTTTTCTCTCTCTTTTTTTCTCTCTCTCTCAGGATTGCAAAGTCAACTTGTTTACATTTATTTAATTGTTTGCATGTATATATTGAATATTTTTTTCACTGCCACTAAGTGGTGATTCTGCCTTGCCTACAGGAAAAAAAAGAATCTCAGGTTTGTTTGTAATGTCATATATATGGTTTGGCAATAAATCTGAAATCTTAAATCTGATCATCAGAGATTAACCAGCATCTGATGCATATGAATTGCATGTAGTTTCTTTGTCTGTGTGTATGAGTGTGATCCCTGTTGCAACTTCCCCCACAAGTACATAAAGATCCTTGCTTGTTATTGAACTGTACTCAGACTTGTCACTTCTTAAATTCCCCCAGGAGAAGTAAAAGATAAACCCTTTAGAGACACCAGGAATCCAAGGATTCACACTGGGTGCTCCCGTAATCTCTGCAGCCACAGGGCCTCCTGCCAGTTCCAGATGTGAACCTGAGCTCCTGCTTCCAAACCTCTAATTGCTACTTACCACAATTATGACACACCAGTCTGTCTCCTGTCATGCCTGCTTTGCAACCATATCAAGATTCCTTTAATAGCAGATAGGAAAAGGTGGTTCAAAAATCTCATCACTGTTTGCCCAAGCCTACTCCTTTAGATTTCTTCTCACAGCAATTCTTCTCTTCTGGTGAACTGTCGTGCATCCCCATGTATCCACCCGATAGTGCATTTCACTCTCTCGACATTTAATGCCTCACCTTGACTGTTATGTGTCCCACTCCCAATTAAAAACAAACCATTAAGATCACCAGTGTTCTACACAAAATAAACGGGAGAAACGGAAGCTGTCCACCACAGATCTCTTAACAACTTGAAAAGAGAAAGTGGATAATGTAATTGTCATAGAATCATAGTTTAGAGAACAGAAATGATCCCTTCAGCTCATCATATTCTTGCTGATTCATATTGTCCATGTTTACCATTAAAGAAATTCTGGTTTATCTTATTATGGTATTTCTATTCATCTTTTCCTGGGAAATATATTCCTTCAATACAGGTATTGTGAACTATTTTGTTTTTACCTTTGCCCAATAGGTCCATATATTTTATTTCAAATATATATATACCCTATAACCTGCTATATCTCCTGCAATTTTGCTTTATTGAACACTATTTCATGAACATTTATTTTTATTCCTGCACGACCTGTCGCACTAAGTGTTGTGTTCAGAAGAGGTTTGATGGGTTCAAAGAGAATCAAAGCTGGACACATGTTATTAACAAACAGTGGTCTTTATTTACAAAAGGGCACATACTCATAGAGATTAACCCAGAATAATACACGAATAACTACACATCGGGTGCTATTAAATCACTGCTAAACATTCTCAATTTCCGATTGGGAATTCAAGGTTAAGCACACAATGCTGATCCATCCATAGGTAGAGCACACTAATGAACAGAAAATTACAACGAACTACAACCAACAAGTATATCAAATCAGGATCTGGGATGGGCCCATTGTAGATGGCCCTCTGGTGCCCACCCATGGCTGGCAGCCTGAACTTTGGTGATGGTCTCAAGGCAGCAGCAAAAGAAGACAAGCAGGCTACACTTGCAGCTTTTCAATGTGACCTGCTCAGATTGATCACACATCAGCCTCACAGATTTGGCAGGTTGCCAGATGAAGTAACTTCTGACTAGGTTCTTGCCAGAGAATCACATGACCCTCCACAATCCAGGTTCCAGACAGAGAGTTCACATGGTGCTCCACAATCCACACCACACTAAGAATAAATTAATTTCTTTGATAACATACAAACATGCAAAACAAAGTTTTTCATTGTATATTGGTACACATTTTTAGAAGTCAGAAGATTCAGATTGCATGATTACAACTTAATTCCTACAATTGGTAAATATGATTTCCAAATCTTTTTTAAAATTTTCATATTTATTAGCTAAATTAGATGTAATCTTTTCAAGTGGTATACATCTACCTATTTCAGTACACTATCTACCCATTCCCAAATACGCACCTGACTTCCAATTGCTGCCACACATTTTCTAGAGTAGGGCAATTTTAATAAATTCTTTTTGGTATTTATTTAATTTCAATTCTGTGTCAAAAATATTTCCAAGTTAAAAAAAAAATACTTGGATCTTGAGGAAGCTTAACTTTTGTAACTCTTTCCAAAAGTAAACCCAGTTCTGTTACGGGCCCAGAGGACCCCAAAACCCAGCAGCAATAGAAATTCACCCAGACAAATAGTTACTTAAATAAAAGTCATTTTTAATTTTCTTTAAACATAAAAACAGGATCAAACTTTAACTTATTACTATTAACTTAACTTAACCTAACTTCACCCCCTTCTAATTCTAAGCACATGTGCATGTAATGTGTATATGCTCAGAAAAGTTCTTTGATTCTCAGTCCAATCTCACTTCTCTCTCCTCCAAGTTCACCATTATCAGGTAATTCTTATACTGTCCACAGAATTGAACATTTATGAATTTCACCAAGCTCTGGTACATAAATGGTTACCGCTCAGGAAGGTTCTTGTCGGTTTCAGATAGATTTGCTGCTCATTGGACACACACAAACTGATTCCCTCCAATCAGCCACTTCAGTGTCTTGCTGAAGAAACCTGCCCCAAATGATAACCTCTTCTTCTGCAGGTTACCACAGAGTTCCTTTTGTTTCCCTTATTTCAGGTGAAGCATTCTAGCCAGCCATTTCCTCTTGTATGGACCACAAGGGATTTCAACAGGCTGAACAGAACTTTTCAAAATGAGGTTTAAATAAGCTGCCAGCTTCCCATGACTGCAGAAACCAGCTCTCTCTCTCTCTCTCTCTCTCTCTCTCTCTCTCTCTCACTCCCTTAGAGAAAGCATGTCAGGTCTCCGCACTCTCTCTCTCTGCTTGTAAAACTACATGACCTTCTTAGAACAACAAACTGCCTCCTGAGAGATTGCAGCACTGGACCCTAACTTCTGAGTCTGTTAATCTGTTGCTTTCAAAACAATAATCCATTTTCACCTGCTTTTGAAATTCTTTAGCAAAGCAGACTTCTTTTTTTACTGACTTTGCAAAGGCTATCTGTGCCTGCATGACTCACTCTCAGCAAAGCTCTTGGATTCCAAATGAAATCTGTTCTGTGAAGTGTTTGTGTTTGTTTGTGACCTATCCTACTCCCACAATCTATCTTCTTCAAAAACATATCTATATACAATATAAAATATGATATAATCTACCACAAAAGTACCTATTTCTTTATTGCATCTAAACCATTTATCTGAAAAATTAGAATTTAATCCATTTAATTTCTGTGGAGTAAAATATAATTGGTGTAAAAAAATTATATTGTACTGTACTATACCAGACATTAATTGGGTTAGTCATAATATCCTGACAAAGTTCTAACTAAGTTTCCTCTTGAATATTTATTTTTAAATCTTTCTCCCATCTTTGTCTTGACTTATGAACTCCTGGTTTATACATTCCTTTTTGTAAAATTGTATACATAATTGAAATGAAATTTTTAATATTTATTTCTGTGATTAATTGTTCCAAATAACTTTGTTCAGGTAATATCAAATCTGGACCTAACTTTTCTTATAAATATGCCTTCAACTGATAATAAGAGAATATTGTATAGTTTTGTAATCCATATTTACTTTTCAATTGCTCAAATGTCATTAAAGTTGAACCTTGAAAACAATATTTTACTGTCTTAATTCCTTAGTTAAACAAAATATCAAAAAGTTAATTTATTGTAAAAAGAATTATAAAGCTAATTCTGATCAACAAATGAACAATCATTTACAAGGCATGAACACATGCATTAATTTATTAAATCATTCATGAGAAGGCAATCTCGAACAATAATAATGAAAAATCCTACAGAATGGATGTCAACCAAATTAAAATTAATGACCTTAAAAGGGCAGTAAAATTTGCCATGGAACAAAAATCAGGGAATATAACAAACATTGCTTTAGTCTGAGTGGAATCATTGAATGACATGCTATATCTGGCTACAAAATATAGTCAGGTAAAATTGCAGGCAAGAACGTGTCTCTGGTTCATGAGCTCAAAGCATTCTCTGCTCACATTGAACAGAAAAGACCTCACTATCACCCTTTATAGTCTTATGGATGCCTGCACCCAAGGTCACCTCCACAGATGACAGAGTGACCACTCTGAAAGTGAAACCACATAAAGCATCCGGTCCAGATGGAGTCCTTGTCCTGGGATTCTGTGCAAACTGTATCTCTCTGCTGTAAGATTCAAGATTCCTTTGTTGTCAAGTAATGGCATAGAATGTGTAATAGTGCCATCAAGAAGACAAAGGCTCGCAATAGCGTGATCCGGCTCCCCTCAAAGAGAAGCAAAAGAGAGTCCTTTCTGAAGCTGAAGCTGAAGTTCCCACCTGTTTTAAGAAGTCCATGTTATCCAGGTTTCAAGGCAATGGGCCTAAGTCATTATTACCCAAAGTCTCTGATATACATTATTATGAAGTGCTTCGAAAGGTTGGTCATGGTTCACATTAACTCTAATCTCTCATACAGCCTCTACAGCCACTACAATTTGCCTATTGTCACAATAGGACCATGGCAGATACCATCTTGCTGGACCTGCACTCGACCGAGGAACATCTCTGCAACAAGGATACCTATGGTCAACTCCTATTTATGGACTATAGCTCTGCATTTAACACCATATTCCCAAAATAACTCAGCCAAAATATATGAGAAATCGATATCAACAATCCCCCAACACGATTTCCAACTTCCTGACAAGTAAAGCAAAATCCATGAGGATTTATGACAACACCTCCTCCATGATAATTCCCTGCATACTCACCCCCTAATATACAGTCCATACACTCATGACTGTGGCCAAATACTGCCCTAACTCCACCTTCAACTTTGCAGATGACACCAGAATCAGAATTTATTGTCGTGTACATGTCATGAAATTCAATGTTTTGCGGCAGCATCGTTGTTCAAACATTTATATTATAATCACCTTATAACATTACTATATACAAAAAAATTGTGCTCGAAAATAAGGCAGAGTCTTTGGTTCATTGTTGCTTCAGAAAGAAGCTGACCTTGTGCCTTTGAGTGCCTATTTTTAGGCTTCTGTACCTTTTTCCGATGGTAACAGAGCCTGGGTGTTGGGGATCTTTGAGGATCGAGGCTGCTTTATTGAGACACTGCCTCATGTAGATTTGCTCAGTGGAGGGAAGTCTGCTGCCTGTGATGTCGCAGGCCAAGTTAACAACCCTCTGGAGTTTATTCTTGTCCTGAGAGCTGTTGCAGCACCAACACAGTGCAAACATTTCTATAAATGACTTTACAAAATAAATAAGAAAAAGACCAAGTAAGTAGTGTCTATCATTCATTGTTCATTCATAAATCTGATGGCAGAGGGGAAGAAGCTGCCCTTGTGCCACTGAGGACTCATCTTCCATCTCCTGTATCTTTTTTCTGATGGTAGCAAAGTGAAGAGGGTCTGGGAGGTGGGGGGTCTTTGACGACAGAGGCTGCTTTCTTAAGACGCTGCCTCTTGTAGAGTCCTCGATGGAGTGAAGACTAGTGTCCATGATGTTGCAAGTTAACAACCCTCTGGAGTTTATTCTTGTCCTGTAAATTGTTCAATTTGATTCTACCAAAATCCTCTCAAAATAGGAAGATACAAGTGGAGATGTTTGATGGTTTGGTTTGGAGCTACAAGGTGTTGCTTCTCTCATTTTGTTTGAATATCAGTGCCAAATATAACCAGTGTGGAAACAATGAGCTTTTCTTGCCAACTTGCATGAGTTTTCCTACAGCAGTGATAATATATGGATTTATAGCCTCCCATCCTCCCCCCAAAAAAACAAACTATTGCTTTAATGTGGTTGAATGGGGAAATGGAGATAAATAAAGAACAAGCATCCTAGACTTTCAAGCGTGAAACCTAAATTTCAAGCAGTTGCTTCGTAAACTAGTTCAGAAAACAATGCGTTTTCCAAACATTAATCAGATTTGGAATGCAAATGCCCTCCGTGAGTTGTAAGAGTGAGTGCAATGTGTTGCAGAAATTACAGGTGGTGAGATTCGATAAGTCAGATATAAAAGCATTTTATACAGTTTTCTGTGTCAGAGACTGTTTGCTTTTTCTTACAGACATTGCTCATTACATGCCAATACTGCAATTGTATTTGATAGTAAATGAAAGAAATGACTGTATATGAACTTTTTCTTCCAAATAAATAGCAAATGCAGTAAAATCCACATTATCTGGCACTCAATCAACTGGGAACTCAAACAACTGGCAAAAAAAATGAGGAAACAAACAAACAAATAAAAGTTTAAAATTACAAAAGTAAATATTCTCTGACACAGCACATAACCCCTTGGGAATAAACATTCAAACAGTGGAGCGCCCCGGTCCTGCCCCACCCACAGCAGCTGTTTTAATACATTTTAATAAAGTTGTGTTTGAATAAAATGGGGCACCCAGGATGAAGAGTCGGCCCATGCTGCTCATCATTGGAGCAGATTTCCCAAAGAGTCTCCTTAGCCCTGCCTGGTAAAAGTCTTTATCTTTATTAGTATATTATTAAGAATATCAGTAAGGCTTTATCTGTTAACTTGGTGGCACAGTTAGCATAGCGGCTAGGACAATGTTGTTACATTATGGGGCTTGAATTTAAAGGAAGGTGTGCAGAGGGCCTGACTGAACACTTGCGTGGAGGCGAGTCAGGTTGCACCGAGGGCCTGACCGGTACACTTGCCTGAGGTGAGTCTAATTTTGCTGAGGCCCTGACAAGGACACTGGCATGGAAGTGAGTCTGGTTTTGCCGAGGGCCTGACAAGGACACTGACGTGACGGTTATTCGAGTTGTGCCAAGGGTCCGACTGGGATACTTTCATGGAGGTGAGTTGAGCTGCGCTGAGGGCCTGACTGGGGCACTGGCGTGGAGGTAAGTCGGGTCGTGCCAAGGGTCTGACCTGGACACTAGGATGAAGAGCGGTTGATGCTGCTCACCGCTGGGGGAGAATCTCCTAAAGTGTCTCCCTATCCCTGCCTAGTAAGAGTCTACATCTTTATTAATATTAGGTACATTAGTAAGGCTTTATCTGTAAAGTTGGGGAGGGCTTATTAATTATGAAGGTGACATGGTTGGCATAACGCTGTTACAATGCCAGCAACTGGGGCTCGAATTTCAAATTAAATTTTACAAGAATTAATTATATATAGTTCATTTTAAAGTAAGGACTACAAATCTGATTTATTTTAAATTACTTTACACTGTCTTTTGTCTTTTTAATGGTGTATTCTTAATGCAGGTGTATTAGTTAGGTATTGTAAGAGGGAGCCTCAGTCATCCGGAAAATTCACTTTTCCAGCACCCACGATCCCTGTAGGTACCGGATAATGGGGATTTTTACTGTACTTGACACAGCTGTTAAGAATAATTTGAAAACTAGAAAACATTTAAGATGTGGGAAGAATTAAGCAGCTAGAAGTCTTAGTTCTCTCTTTAATGATCACCACAGTCCATTTGTCATTAAATTTTGTCCAGAAGAAAATACCCTTAATTTTGAAAATATAAATAAGAACAAATTTTTATTGTTTTTTACTCATTTTGTAATTCCTCATATAAACATAAGAAAGAACATGCTGCCAAAGATATGGAAAAAAAACAATGAATCTAATTGCAACTCTGCACTCCAGCCAACAACTTGAAGTACTTAGTCCACATGAGACCTGTGAATAGTTTGATATGGTGCCATCAGCACAGTAAAATATCCCAAACCTCCAGACATTGGAACAACTTCTGGCACCAAGTACTGCTCTGACAAGAGACGGAGGTCACAACACTGCAGCAAAGCTTATATAAACAGGCAAGTAACAACAGGATGTTATAACTCATCAAACATTTATGGGAAAAAAAACAGCTTTCAGTTTTCCATCTGCCTGGTCAGCAGAACTGGATTAAGCAAACCACTAAGAAAATTTTCTTAACTTCTCCCTGCTATTTTTCTGGATCGAGAAGGTGTTTGTGCCAGAAACCCAGGTTCGAATCTGGTGCCGTCTATTAGGAGTCTGTATCTTCTCCCTGTGAACCCCATGGATTTCATCTGGTGCTCTGGCTTCCTCCCACGTTCCAATCACATATCGTTCCAAACATGTATGGGGTTTGTAGATTAATTGGAGAATTTGGGGGGCATGGGCTCATGGGGCAAAACAAGGCTGTATTTATGCTCTATCTCTAAATAGATAATAATGCTTCCATTTTACTGAAGGGTAAACTGAAAATGATGCTTGCTACACATATCATTCAATATTTATGAGACCAGCACGGAATAAAATATATTGCATGGAATGCTTCATATAACAGAAATGTGTTAAATACCAAGACTAATGTGAATATCACCCAAAGAATGAATGGTTAAATACTTGGGAAAATGAAAAACTTTGGAAAATGTGTGTAGGAATTGTGTGCCAAGACAGTATATGGTATGTGTTAAGGCAGATTAATAGGATGCTGTGCAATGGTCTTTATTCATCATAAGATCTTCAAGAGAATCTGTTTCTCCTCTCTTCTGACAGCAGATTAATCCTTTCTACATTTTTAACTTGAGGAGAACAATGAACAATTAACTATGGTTTCAAAATGTCAAAGTTAAGCAGGTAATTAGAGCTATTAAGTTTTAGGAAAAACAACCGAACTAGCTGAGGCTCCTTTGACTATCCAAATATCTGTATATATGTCCAAGATATCCTGAAGGCACAACACCAGACTCCCAAAATATGCTGTGTTGAAGAGTAGTTCCTTTGATTTACAGGCTATCTGAGATTTAGTGACAAGTCCTGAACTGACTATGAAGTGGCAGGGTTGTGTATTTAAGGATAAGTTAATAAAGACAAAGGCCATTGATGCCTTTACTGATCTCATCATGAGGATTTCGAAGAGGATCAATTAACATGAGCATTCATTTACTACCTTCTACTGTATGGTTATAATGGTATACTGTATCATCAAAACATGCCACATCCAATGATTGAGTTCAATGGCCTTAAAGTAGGAATGGAATTTCAATTGTTGAAGAGGAATTTTGGAAGACTGGTTCTCATTTGTATTAATGATGCTATTCACAAAATTCCATAACCTCTGAAATAATATCAGAGGAGCAAAATTGAGCAGTCCCAAAGAAATTCTTCTCCACCTTAACTTTGCTGTATTATATGATCCTCACAAATGGGTCTGTAGCTCAGCCCATCTCAGTGAAGACATAAGAAATAAAGATGTGTAATTACCTTGACACTTCCTTCAATTTATTCTGCTGCATTGTTGCACTGTACTTCCATGCTAATCTTCAGACTATTGGCAAACTATTTAAACTCCACTGATTAAACTTCACAGGATCCTCAATGGTCAAGCTCCCAGAAACAGATGAGGCTCACTTTGATTAAGTGAGGAAGATTACAAGCAGATCAATTCTTCAAGCCCTCTCTGAACTTTTGATCCACCAGCCATGGTTACCTCAATGGGCATCTTAAAGAATGGAAAAAATACCTCCAAAGCTACCTCCCATTAAGCGGACCGGTATGCATATTGAATCTGCTGTTAGTCTGTTATAGTTGAAGATGTGCATTAAAATACCCAAATAATTTAAAAAATAATTTCGTGAAAGAAGATTAAAGTAGTAGAAGATACTGATCCAGGCAGAGTCTGCAAGTTACGGGGAGATAAACCATTGGGTGGCCAGTGGGGGCAGAGGCTCTCAAAATACTGCCCTACCGAAACTTCAGTCACTTGGCCAGGGTCACTTCACAATACAAGGTCTGGTACTGTCCCATATCTAGTTGAATCATTTACAAAGAAAGAAGTAAAACATTAAAATCTGCAGACTCTGTGATTGAAGTAAAGACACAATACTGAAGGAACTCAGCAGGTCCAACAGTGTACTTTATATAGCAAAGGTAAAGACACATAACCAATATTTCAACCTTGAGTCCTTCATCAATATATGCTTACCTTCATAACATGAAGGATTCAACCCCAAAACATTGATTATGTATCTGTTGGACCTGTGACTTTCTCAAGCATTGTTCCTTTTTAATCGCATGCATGTCATTTTAATTCTTTGGACTCAGTTTTCACAGATGACTAACAGGTTCATATACTCCATATCATGGTTTTCATGAACAAACAACAAGTGCATATACTCCATTTCCCTGCTTTCAAGGACTGATTTCATACCCAGCCACCACTTGGTTTGTACTGGTGTTCGTACCGTAGTTTACCCAGAGACCCAGTCTGGAGTATGTATAATGAAAGATTAAAAATGGCCAGAGTCCAAAAGGTTAAGAAACCCTCCTGGATGGAACAACCAAATTCTGCCCCATCTGAGGTCCTGGCATGAAAGCAGCCCCAGTCAATACTGGGGAAGTTAAAATCGCCCACAACAATAACCATGTTGTTTTCACATTGCTCCATGATCTGCTTGCGTACCAAAGGTAACTTCCAAATGCTATTGTGAGGTCTATAGTATAAATGTTCTCTTGTTCTTTGATGTTATACAGCTGTATGATTGTGAGTGTTAACCTGTTGGACTGCTCACAGAAGGACCCTTGTCAGTGCGCCAGGTATAACGTGACAAGTAAACTTAAACTTAGACACTGGGACTCATTTAGAGTGACTGATGTGCAATCTTGGCAAAGTAATAAGAAACTAGGGGATCCAGGGGAATATTGTTATTAATATTATTGTGGTAAATATACAAATACCAAAAAAATGCCTGCCTTTTGAATTTTAGGAATGGAACAGCAAATGATCACGATTCCCATGATCTTGCTGAATGGTTTTATATCTTGGAGAAGTTATTATGAGATCCAGAATTATTATTCAATGCAGAACACTGCACAGTGAACAATAGGAGTATCAAAACAACACAACTGATGCCAACCACTGCCCTAGAGTAATCATGTTTGATGAAAAGTTTCTAAGAAAAACATCACTAGGAATGGAGAAGAAAACCTTGGTATGTCTTGGAAGCTAATCACATCCTGACCTACTTATTGCATATTATGCTCTGAATATTCCACAGGAAACCTGTGATACATGATTAGAACTTGCCAAGATAAACCAGAATTGAATACTTTGTAGTTTTTCAAGGCCACTTCAAGCATGTTTCTAAAATTCTGGGGTTTTTTTTTGGAAAGCACATACAAAAATGGCCTTGAACAGCTTCAACCATTCTGAGAATAGGCTGTCAATTTGAAAAGAATAATGAAAATTCTAGACCAAGAAATCTTTCTATTTTTTAAAATTTTTAAAAAATTTTCACACTATACACTATATTAACCAAAATACACACAAACATTTCCCTCTTGAATATACACAGTGGCATTTTCTCCCATTTTTCCCCCCTCCATTCCCTCCCTTCTTCCCACCCCCCTCCCGACCTGCTAAACGTTCAAAATATACAATCTTTCTTTGGCTTGGCTTTGCGGATGAAGATTTATGGAGGGTTATGTCCACATCTGCTGCAGGCTCGTTGGTGACTGACAAGTTCGATGCAGGACAGGCAGGTACGGTTGCAGCGCTTGCAAGGGAAAATTGGTTGGTTGGGGTTGGGTGTTGGGTTTTTCCTCCTTTGTCTTTTGTCAGTGAGGTGGGCTCTGCGGTCTTCTTCAAAGGAGGTTGCTGCCCGTCGAATTGTGAGGTGCCAAGATGCACGGTTGGAGGCGATATCAGCCCACTAGCAGTGGTCAATGTGGCAGGCACCAAGAGATTTCTTTAAGCAGTCCTTGTACCTCTTCTTTGGTGCACATCTATCTCGGTGGCCAGTGGAGAGCTCGCCATAGAACACGATCTTGGGAAGGCGATGGTCCTCCATTCTGGAGACGTGACCCACCCAGCGCAGTTGGGTCTTTAGCAGCATGGATTCGATGCTTGCGGACTGCGAGCTCAAGTACTTTGATGTTGGTGATGAAGTCATTCCAATGAATGTTGAGGATGGAGCGGAGACAGCGCTGATGGAAGCGTTCTAGGAGCCGTAGGTGATGCCGGTAGAGGACTCATGATTCAGAGCTGAACAGGAGCATGGGTATGATAATGGCTCTGTACACGCTGATCTTTGTGTGTTTCTTCAGGTGGTTGTTTTTCCAGACTCTTTTGTGTAGTCTTCCAAAGGCGCTATTTGCCTTGGTGAGTCTGTTGTCTATCTCTTTGTCGATCCTTGCATCAGATGAAATGGTGCAGCCGACGAAGGTAAACTGGTTGACCGTTTTGAGCTCAGTGTGCCCGATGGAGATGTGGGGGGCTGGTGGTCATGGTGGGGAGCTGGCTGATGGAGGACCTTAGTTCTCTTCAGGCTGACTTCCAGGCCAAACATTTTGGCAGTTTCCGCAAAACACGACATCATGCGCTGGAGAGCTGGCTCTGAATGGGCAACTAAAGCGGCATCGTCTGCAAAGAGTAGTTCACGGACAAGTTGCTCTTGTGTCTTGGTGTGAGCTTGCAGGCACCTCAGATTGAAGAGACTGCCATCCGTGTGGTACCGGATGTAAACAGCGTCTTCATTGTTGAGGTCTTTATTGGCTTGTTTCAGCATCATGCTGAAGAAGTTAGTAAAGAGGGTTGGTGCGAGGACACAGCCTTGCTTCACGCCGTTGTCAATGGAGACCTTGTTGGTTTTCGTGCAGTTGGATAACCGTGTTGAGGAACTTGGGGGGGGGCATCCGAGGCGCTCTAGTATTTGCCAAAGCCCTTTCCTGCTCACGGTGTCAAAGGCTTTGGTGAGGTCAACAAAGGTGATGTAGAGTCCTTTGTTTTGTTCTCTGCACTTTTCTTGGAGCTGTCTGAGGGCAAAGACCATGTCAATAGTTCCTCTGTTTGTGCAAAAGGACATTTTCGGCGACACTAGGTATTAGTCTATTAAGGAGAATCCTAGCGAAGATTTTGCCTGCAATGGAGAGCAGCGTGATTCCCCTGTAGTTTGAGCAGTCTGATTTCTCGCCTTTGTTTTTGTACAGGGTGATGATGATGGCATCACAAAGTCCTGAGGCAGCTTTCCTTGGTCCCAGCAGAGCATAAAAAACTCATGCAGTTTGGTATGCAGAGCTTTGCCGCCAGCCTTCCAGACCTCTGGGGGGATTTCATCCATACCTGCTGCTTTGCCACTTTTCAGTTGTTCAATTGCCTTATATGTCTCTTCCCGGGTAAGGACCTCATCCAGCTCTAGCCTCAAGGGTTGTTGAGGAAGCTGGAGCAGGGTGGATTCTTGGACTCAGCAGTTGGCACTGAAAAGGGATTGGAAGTCAATGAGAACAAGCACAATACTATGTCTACATAACACGACCAGTCTCTTTCCACAATACAATAAGCCCATTAAACAATGTCATCACACAATGAAAATAAACAAGAAAATTGTGTCATCTACTTTTACACACTGAGTCAGTTCATTTCGTTTTCTTCTTATTCTATCATTTTAGGGGGTCCGCAGTAGGCCCTCTCTGTTGTGTTCCATGTACGGTTCCAAAATTTGTTCGAATAATGTGACTTTATTTTTTAAATTATACGTTATTTTTTCCAATGGAATACACTTATTCATTTCTATGTACCATTGCTGTACTCTCAGGCTCTCTTCTGATTTCCAGGTGGACATTATACATTTTTTTTGCTACAGCTAAGGCTATCATAATAAATCTGTTTTGTGCTTCATCCAGTT
The DNA here is from genome assembly GCF_036971445.1 of Narcine bancroftii. Taxonomy (NCBI): domain Eukaryota; kingdom Metazoa; phylum Chordata; class Chondrichthyes; order Torpediniformes; family Narcinidae; genus Narcine; species Narcine bancroftii. The sequence continues at coordinate 232,765,808 of NC_091473.1, read as the reverse complement.
TGAGGCCTAATTCTTTACTTCTTATATTACTTAGAAGAAAGATCTCTGGATTTTTTTGTATGTTGCCTTTTGTGATTTTATTTAATACTTGATTTAGATCTTCCCAAAACTTTTCCACTTTCTCACATGCCCAAATTGCATGTACTGTTGTTCCCACTTCCTTCTTACAGCAAAAAACATCTATCTGATACTGTTGGGTCCCATTTATTTAACTTTTGGGGCGTGATATATAGCCTGTGTAACCAATTATATTGTATCATACGTTACCTTGTGTTTATTGTATTTCTCATAGTTCCGGAGCATAGCTTTACCCATATTTCATTTTTTATCATTATGTTTAGATCTTGTTCCCACATTTGTTTGGGTTTACAGCTTATTTCATCATTGTCTTTCCCTTGCATCTTGATGTACATGTTTGTTATAAATCTTTTAATTATCATTGTGTCTGTAATCACATATTCAAAGCTGCTTCCTTCTGGTAATCTCAGCCTGCTTCCTTTAAGTAGGTTTTCAGTTGGTGGTATGCAAACATTGTACCACGAGTTATTCCATATTTGTACTTCATTTGTTCAAAAGATAATAAATTATTTCCCAAAAAAACAATTTTCTATTCTTTTAATCCATTTTCTCTCCCATTCTCTAAAGGAAAGGTTATCTATTGTGAAAGGGATTAGTTGATTTTGCGTCAATAATAATTTTGGTAGTTGGTAATTTGTTTTTTTTTCCTTTCTACGTGAATCTTCTTCCAAATGTTGAGCAGATGGTGCAGTACTGGTGAGCTTCTATATTGCACCAGTTTTTCATCCCATTTATAAAGTATATGTTCTGATACCTTCTCCCCTATTTTATCTAACTCTAACCTGGTCCAATCTGGCTTTTCCCTTGTTTGATAAAAATCTGACAGATATCTTAATTGTACTGCTCTATAATAATTCTTAAAGTTTGGTAGCTGTAAGCCCCCTTATTTGTACCATTCTGTTAATTTATCTAGCACTATCCTCGGTTTCCCCCTTTCCATAAGAATTTCCTTATTAGTTTCTTTAGCTCATTGAAGAATTTCTCTGTTAAGGGAATTGGTAATGATTGAAATAGGTATTGTATCCTGGGAAGATATTAATTTTAATGCAATTTACCCTTCCTATCAGTGTTAGTGGTAAATCTTTCCAATGTTCTAAGTCATCTTGTAATTTCTTCATTAAATGGCTGATAATTTAATTTGTATAGATGGCCTAGATTATTATCTAGTCTAATACCTAGGTATCAGATTGCTTTTGTGTTTGCCATTTAAATGGTGATTCTTTCTTAAACTTTGTGAAATATGCATTATTCATTGGCATTGCTTCATTTTTATTTGCATTGATCTTGTACTCCGATATTTCTCCATATTCCTTCAATTTCTTATGTAATTCTTTTATTGATATTTCTGGTTCTGTTAAGTATACTATGATGTCATCTGCAAATAGACTGATTTTATATTCCTTCTCTTTTATTTTTATCCCTTTTTTTATTTTCTGTTATCAGTTCTGCCAATGGTTCTATTGCTAAAGCAAACAGTGAGGGAGATAGTGGACATCCCTGCCTAGTTGACCTGCTTAATTTAAATTGGTTCGATATATATCCATTTACTGTCACCTTTGCCAATGGTCCCTTATATAATGCTTTAATCCAATTAATATATTTCTCTGGTAGGTTGAACTTCTGTAGTACTTTGAACAAATAATTCCATTCTACCCTGTCAAAGGCTTTCTCTGCATCTAAAGCAACCACCACTGTTGGTGTCTTATTTCTTTGTACTGCATGGATTAATTTAATGAACTTACAGATATTGCCCATTGTTCGTCTTTTCTTAATAAATCCAATTTGATCTAGTTTTACTATTTTTGGTACACAGTCGGCCAATCTAGTTTTGCTATTATCTTATAATCTGAGTTAAGTAGACTTATTGGTCTATACGATGCTAGTGTTAGTGGATCTTTCCCCATCTTTGGTATTACTGTAATTATTGCTGTTTTATATGAATCAGGCATGTTTTGTGTTTCTTCAATTTGGTACATTACTTCCAGGAGAGGAGAAATTAATAAGTCTTTAAATGTTTTATAGAATTCTATTGGGAGTCCGTCCTCTCCAGGCATTTTATTGTTCGGTAGCTTTTTTAATATATCTTGTATTTCCTCTATTTCAAATGGTTTTATTAATTTGTTTTGCTGCTCTTCTTGCAATTTCGGTAGTTCAGTTTTAGCTAGAAACTCATCTACTTTGTCTTCTTTCCCTTTGTTCTCAGTTCGGTATAATTGCTCGTAGAATTCCTTAAAGTTTTCATTGATCTCTGTTGGGTTATATGCAATTTGTTTGTCCTTTTTCCTTGATGCCAATACAGTTCTTTTAGCTTGTTCCGTTTTAAGCTGCCAAACCAGTATTTTGTGCGTTTTTTTTCTCCTAGCTCATAATACTTCTGCTTTATTTTCATTATATTCTTCTCCATCTTATACATTTGTCCGCCAATTCTCTTCTTTTTGTTGTATCTTCCTTTGTTGCTAGTTCTTTTTCTATACTTACTATTTCCTTTTCCAGCTGTTCTATTTCCTGATTGTAGTCCTTCTTCATCTTAGTTACATAACTTGTTATCTGCCCTCTCATGAAAGCTTTCATTGCATCCCATAATATAAATTTGTCTTTCACTGATTCCATATTTATTTCAAAGTACATTTTAATTTGGTGCTTAATAAATTCTCTAAAATCCTGCCTTTTAAGTAGCATGGAGTTTAATCTCCATCTATATGTTCTTGGTGGGATGTCCTCCAGTTCTATTGCTAATAACAGGGGTGAGTGATCTGATAACAATCTAGCTTTATATTCTGTTTTCCTAACTCTCCCTTGGATATAGGCTGACAACAGGAACAGGTCAATCCTTGAGTATGTTTTGTGTCTACTCGAATAATATGAGTATTCCTTCTCCTTTGGGTGTTGTCTCCTCTATATATCCAAAAGTTGCATTTCCTGCATTGATTTAATCATAAATTTGTCTACTTTGTTCTTTCTGCTAATATTTTGTCCAGTTTTATCCATCTTTGAATCCAAATTAAGGTTAAAGTCCCCTCCTATCAATATATTCCCCTGCGTATCTACAATCTTCAAAAAAATATCTTGCAAAGACTTTTGATCCTCTTCATTAGGTGCATATATATTGACCAAATTCCGGAGTTCTGAATATATCTGACATTTTAACATTACGTATCTCCCTGCTGGATCTATTATTACCTCCTCTATTTTGATTGGTACATTTTTATTGATTAATATAGCTACACCTCTGGCTTTTGAGTTATATGATGCTACCGTTACGTGCCCTACCCAGTCTCTCCTTAATTTCTTGTGTTCCACTTGAGTTAGATGCATTTCCTGCACGAATGCTATATCTACTTTTTCTTTTTTCAGTAAATTTAATAGCCTCTTCCTTTTGATTTGGTTATGTATTCCATTAATATTTATAGTCATATAGTTCAACATGGCCATTTCTTTACTTTGTTTACATCTCATTTCCACTTACCAAGAAATATTTCTGGAATGCACTCCAAGTTTTATAAATGTTGAAAACCATGAATAATGCAAGTTGTGTATTAGGGTGGCATGTTTAGTGTAGCGGCTAGTGCAACGCTATTGCAGCACCAGTGTAATCACTGTCTGTAAGGAGTTGGTACATTCTCTCCATGTCTGTGAGGGTTTCCTCCTGGTGCTCCAGTTTCCTCCTACCTTTCAAAACGTATGGGGGTTGTAGGTTTATTGGGATATTTGGGTAGCACGGAGTCATAGGCCGGAAGGGCTTGTCACAATGCTGTATGTCTAAATTAATTCCCCTTCCCATTCCCATAGAGACATGTCTGTCCTCTGGCGCTTCTATTCTATAGGGTGAAGCCAACTTGAGGAACACGTTTATTCCTACTGGCCTCCTTTAAACCCACCACCATGAACATTGATTATTCTAATTTTAAGTAACTCCCCACTGTCTTGTTCCACTGTTCCCATCCCTTCTTTACCTACTCCTCTTTTTACTTTTCTCTTTAACATTTTTTCCTATCTCCCTCCAACTCTCACCTTGGAATCATCTCTTCCTTCTCAATAAAGGCTCTTGACTTGAGACATTGACTGACACTGATCCATCGGTTCCCTCCAGTTTCTAAATCTTTGCTCAAGTTCCAGCATCTTCAAGTTTTGTATTTTAGTTCATTAAATAGTATTTGCTTTGAGGAAGATAAATTTTACTTTTTTCTTCTCATCGTTAATTAATTTTGTTTATAAAATTGGGAACTAGATTTTATTTTTCAACTAATTATGGATCGCGGCTGATCCCTCCCTCCCTTCTCCACCTATCACCTCTTGCTTTTGCAACCACCCCTCCCCCTCCACCACTCTTCTGTTCGAACGTCTGCAGACATTTTTCCATCCCTTGATGAAGGGCTCAAGTCCAAAACGTCGGTCATGTATTTTTACCTTTATTCTATAAAGGACACTACTTGACTTGTTGAGTTTCTCCAGCTTTGCTTTTTTACTTCAACCACAATGTCTGCAGATTTTGGTGTTTTGCCTGATGATTAAATATTTCATGTTACATGGTCTAAGGCAGGAAGGCACTGGACAGAATTTCACAAGATCAAATAAAAAGAAAAAAATATGTTTGGCTTAATTATTACCTAAATTTCCTGCAGGAGATTACATAGATGAATTGTTTGCGATGTGGCACATACACAAGGAATGAAATAATTCTTTGGTCAGAATGGCATTCTACATGTTAAGTTGCTTATGCAACACAGGCGGAAGAGGGGGGAAGTGGTTAAAAATCAGTAGGGTCATAGCCTCGTTTGAGTTTATTCAAGAAGTGCTACAATGCTGTTTTGTGGCTTTACTTTTCAAAAGGGCAGCACGTTTAGCATAGCAGTTAGTACAGAGCCAGCGATCGGGACTTGGGTCCTCATCCCACACTATCTGTAAGTCGCTTGTTCATTCTCCACGGGTCTGCGTCGATTTTCCCCAAGGTTCTGGTTTCCTCCCGGCATTCAAAACATACTGAATGTAATTGGCTCAAGGGCTGAAAGGTCTTATTATGTCTAACTTTATTAAAATTAAAATTTAAAAAAAGGTTTAGCAAGATTAATTCAGTTTATTTAACTTTAACAGAAGAAGTTTGCTTTTTTTTACATGTAGGTTTTTAGGGTATAGGGGAAATCAACAGAAACACTGAAATTTCCTGTACCAATTGATCTTTGGACTTACAGAGAACTATTTATAAAAAGGTTCCGTTATTTAATACCGATTACACTATTTTCCATCTAAACATTTACAGAAAATGTTTACCTTTTGTTATTAATAATTTATTTGATTTCTGGAGTTGTGTTATACACCTGTCAGATGGATTAAGAACAAAAAGTTGGTGAAGCTGCCAGAGTTGCTGTAACGGCAGTGTTGCTACTGATATGGACCCCAGAGACCTGAAAACGGACAGTTCAATAATCCTGTCCCAATACCGGTGGCTGCATACAGGTGTTAAGTGGCCTGTTTAAGGAGTCGATGGGGTTTATAAATAAACTCCTGCAAACATGGCGTCTGTGACCAGGATAGTGGTGCCTGTGCTCGGCAGAGGCCATGAGTGGTTTGCAGATTCCAGAGACCAATGGACTGGTGCAGGGCACCAGATGAGGGAGAATACTCCCAGCCCCCATTGAGAAGGCGAGGTGGAGGAGACAGTCCTAAAGGATGGTGACCATGGTGGCCGACCTTCGAGGGTTTCAGTGGCTGATGGATCTACACAGGCTGCGGGCGATTTGCAGTTAGGGTTCCCACACAGACTGCAGACAGCTGGAAACTGGCTCATGGCAACCAGATATCAGAACCAGGATTCGAAAGGTACTGAGGGCAAGAAAGGCTCTGAGTGCTTCCTGATTGTGTCACAGATTTGGATCTGGAGGTTGGGTTGCCAATCGATTGGACAGGATTCTATGTGACTGCAGAGAATGTGGGAGCATTGAAGGTGAATACACAGACAGCCAGTGACTCTGTGAAGTGATACTCTTTTGCTTATCTTTGTCTTGTACTGTAAGGGGCACCGGGCAATGCTAATGGAACTTTTTGTTTGCCTTACGGCAGGCAGAAGGGAATTTTGTGGAATATTACAGGTTCTGTCCTATTACATGACAATAAAGGAATCTTGAATCTTGATCTTGAACTCTGCATTTGTACCTCATATTCTCAATGTATTTTACATGATTCATGGTCTCCGACAAGACCAGAAATTATTGTTCATCCCTAAATGGCTCATGATTGCTATCCTACCAGGTAAGAGTGAACCTATCAGGGAGACCAAATAAGGATGGCAATCAATCTTTCCTCAGGACATTAGTGAACCAGATGAGTTTTTAAATAAAGATATTTCATTGGATTTATTACCAAATCTTTATATTCTATTAATTTTTCGTGTGCCGTGGTCAAGCAAGCTGGGACGTGGCAGCGGAAACTGCCAAAATGTTTGGCCTGGAAGTCAGACTGAAGAAAACTGAGGTCCTCCATCAGCCAGTTCCCCACCATAACCACCAGCCTCCCCCACCCCCCCCCACCACATCTCCATCGGCCACACAGAACTCAAAACGGTCAACCAATTTACCTACCTCGGCTGCACCATTTCATCTGATGCAAGGATCAACAAAGAGATAGACAACAGACTCGCCAAGGCAAATAGCGTCTTTGGAAGACTACACAAAAGAGTCTGGAAAAACAACCACCTGAAGAAACACACAAAGATCAGTGTGTACAGAGCCGTTGTCATACCCACGTTCCTGTTCGGCTCCGAATCATGGGTCCTCTACTGGCATCACCTATGGCTCCTAGAACGCTTCCATCAGCGCTGTCTCTGCTCCATCCTCAACATTCATTGGAATGACTTCATCACCAACATCAAAGTACTCGAGCTGGCAGAGTCCGCAAGCATCAAATCCATGCTGCTGAAGACCCAGCTGCGCTGGGTGGGTCACGTCTCCAGAATGGAGGACCATCGCCTTCCCAAGATTGTGTTATATGGCGAGCTCTCCACTGGCCACCGAGACAGAGGTGCACCAAAGAAGGGGTACAAGGACTGCTTAAAGAAATCTCTTGGTGCCTGCTACATTGACCACCGCCAGTGGGCTGATATCGCCTCCAACCGTGCATCTTGGCGCCTCACAATTCAGCGGGCAGCAACCTCCTTTAAAGAAGACCGCAGAGCCCACCTCACTGACAAAAGACAAAGGAGGAACAACCCAACACCCAACTCCAACCAACCAATTTTCCCTTGCAAGCGCTGCAACCGTGCCTGCCTGTCCTGCATCGAACTTGTCAGTCACCAACGAGCCTGCAGCAGACGTGAACATATCCCTCCATAAATCTTCGTCCACGAAGCCAAGCCAAAGAATTAATTTTTCAATTAATTCATTTAAATTTCCCAGGAATTGTAAGGGATTTAATTCATGTCACTGGATAAAGTAACCTCAGGGTGTTAATTCATGTATTGTCATTGAACCAAATATGTAAATGTAAAATAAAGGACATAGCAAACACTAAACCAGTCATTCTCAACAGGATAAACTAAGAAAGGATAAAGGGCAAAAACAAGAAAGGGCAGTATGGGGAGCACAGGCCAACAGGCATGGTTAACGGAGCAGTTAGCACAACAGCTTTACAGCACCGGTGATCTGGACCCGGGTTTGAATGCTGCACTGTCTGCAAAGAATTTGTACGTTCTCCCTGTGGCTACGTGGGTTTTCCCCAGGAGCTCCGGTTTTCCCCCACTGTTCGAAACTTGCCAGAGGTATAGGTAAATTGGATGTAAATTGGGTGGCACGGAATCATGGGTGGAAATTACCTGTCACAGTGCTCTATATCTAAATTTTTTTTTATTAAAAGGCGATAATAGGACATGGATAGGAGAGGAAAGGAGAGAATTCATCAGAGGAAGGGGGTGGCTCAGTGAATGCAGAGCTGGTGAAAAGGAGATGGAGGGAAAGAAAAAGAGAGACAGCTAGAGGAAAAGAGACATAGATATGGGGGAAGGAGAGCGACAAGGCAGGGAGGGGGTGCTAGCGGGAAGCGGAGAAGTTGATGCCATCTGGTTGGACGGTGCCCATATGGAATATGAAGTGCTATCCTCCAATTTGCTCCACATAGAAAGTCTTTTCACCAAGTCAAAAGGGGAGCCATGGGTAAATAAGTCATTGTTAATAAAGACTAGTTTTGATAGATGGAAGTTGGTTATATATCCTTACCTCGTTTGCAAGCTGCGAGACCTGCTGAATTCCTCCAGCTTACTGTGTACAATCACTGTGTCTGCAGACTTTCATGTTTCACTCTGTTGGATTTATATTTTTTTCTTGTATCTGTTTGGCTGTAGCAAGTAAGAATTTCAATGCATACATACATTATAACTCAATCAAATAATTCATTTCCTTCTGTGCTCATACTTAATAGCTTGTAAAACAAGGCAATGAAAGTATGGAATACTGTATATGAAACTTAAGTTCTATGCATTTGTAATTACTAATCCATCCCTGATAATGATTCTGTTACAGACATTTCAAGTCCAGTCTTGATGTGTAATTATAAAACATGTGATGCATTCATTTAGGAAAAGAAGAAAAATAAAAACAAAAACCCATAATATATCATAAAAGAAATTACTAAATATGCCTCCTCACACATATATAATCAATATATACCATTACCATTCTAGTCAACCTTTAGCTTTTCATTATCACTAATTTCAGAAATCAACATTAGTTTCAATTTTCTCTCTTTTTCCTGTTTGAAACAGATAATATTCCACAGCACTCTCCATCACCACAGCCAAGTGCCTCTGCAAAATTCGAAGGTTGTTGAGCTAAATGTTGTTTGAAATTTCTAATGGTCAGATGTGCCACAGCTGGTACCCTTAGTCCCATGGGTTGAAAAGAAAAGTGATACTCTATCAATGGACTAAATGGGTTGCATGGAAAATGAGCAATTCTAGCAATCTTTTTCAGTAAAACATGTTTCAGTATTCCAGATGGGGGAGGAACAAAAGATTAAGGCATCATTAAAAAAATTCCTAAATGAAATATGTTTTAAACTAGGTTATTAGATTTGGAACTGCATTAAGTTGACACTTTGGAGGGAGAAGGAGAAAGAGCACAGTGTAGCAGTTAGAGCAATGTTATTGCAGTGCCAGGGATCTGGGTTCCAATCTGGCATTGTCTATATGAAGTTTGTATGTTCTCCTCATTTCCTCCAGGGGCTCTGGTTTCCTCCCACTGTCCAAAAATAACATAGTGTGGGTTAATAGATGAAATGGTGCATTCGGGTGGCACAGGCTTGTGGGCTGGAAGGGCTTTTTACCTTACAGCATCTCTAAAATTTTAAATAATTTTTAAAATGGGAAGAAATTTCAAAAGTGGAGGGAAGATAGGTGTGGTTCAGATATTAAAGCCTGTTTTTTTTTGTTAAACTTGCTTTAATGTTCTGCAAGAAAAACACTGAAATGTAAACTAATGCATTGTCTTAATTGAATCTGACAGCATTGGCACTCGATATCTCAGATCACATCTATGTTGAAAGTCCTGTTAAGGCAAGAAGCCTTTGATATCCAAAGATTCCTATTAACAGGTTACTATAAATATCTGATTATCAAACTGATAATATAGTATTTTAAGGTGTCTTTTAAATCCACTCCACCTTGTACAATTTTTACAATGTATCTTCTCCAAGGTTACAATGGATTTTGTTTTATGAGTACATTTTCAGACCTGAAATTTTTCCTTTATGTTTTACATTTTAGAACTTCATATTGCATAAGCAAAACAAAAACACACTTTTTCCAGCACTTAAACAATGAACAGGAACCCTGAAATCGCAAGAGATGAAAATTCTTCTTTTAGTACTACTGAACGATTGCTGGATCTCATAGAAATTTTGAAAAAATTAGGTTTACCATCTGGAATACCATCAACAGTGCAGATCTCAGACAGTGCTACTCTATTGACTGGATTTACATAAGAGTTCGGGAACTTTTACTTGTAGTGAACAATTAAACGAGTGGCTATTTTGACAAATATGAGCATGGGGTCATCAGAAGGCCATTCAGCCCATCATGTTTGTGACAGTGAGAAAAGAGCTCTTCAATCAGAGATTGACAGGTATTTGATTAATTAATTGTTAGAGGAGATGGCTGGGGAATTGGGCTGACTGGGAAGACTAGTCAGCTCAAGATAGAGTGGCAGAGTAGATTCGATAGGCCAACGGGCCTACATCTGCTCCTATATCTTGTGATCTGATAAGTTGAATCCACTTTCAAATACTTGGTATATGTACACACAGCTTTTTCAACTGTACAAACAAACTTAAAGGCGTTTCAGGTTTCCACCTCCACCTCCCCTTTCTCGAAGTGACTTCCTGACTCCTAACATCCTGTGGGTGAAAAGGATATACCTCTCTAAAGCTTCTAACAATTAATTGAAATTTATGATGCATGGTTTTTGATCTCTGTACTCAGGGACAAGGATGAGAGCAACTCAAATGAAATTGCAAAATTCTTGCATGTGAAAATCAAGATGTAATGACTCATTTTCAATCAGGCACCAAGAGCTTTTGCAATTAAGGTGTTAAAAAACCTGCACAATAAACTTTGGGAATGAAGCTTTGGATAATAAATATTGCAAAGTATTTTGGGAAATTCCAGTATAAAGGGGTGGTCGTGTAATAATTACTTCATTAGTGAAATCTTTGAAAATGTAAAACAGCTGCAGTTTTCCCTTGTGTCAAGAGTCTCTGCATTAGGATCAAGATTGTGACATGTGTTCAGAGGAAGCAGGCTGGATAGCTGGCCAATTGCTTAAAGCTGCTTATCAAGAACAGCTGAACATTTCTATGAGTCATTGGGAACAATGGGAAGTGGGAGAGAATGAATTTACCAGGGTGGAAATAAATGTGCTTGCCCGAAGTATATTGGTGGAGCAACTGGTTTGTTTTTTTTTATTGAAAAGGACAGTTGTTGCTTTATTCCAGAGATTTGATATATTTCCAGGAATGTGCCTTTGATTTTATTTGCAAAATATTCATTTGGTTCCTGGGAAATCAAATGATGAATATTAATAAAACAGCATATGTGTGTCTCTCTCAGAAAATGTGTGTCTGAGTGTGTTGTGTCTCTCTGAGTGTGTGTGTGTGTCTCTCTGAGTGTGTGTGTGTCTCTCTGAGTGTGTGTGTGTCTCTCTGAGTGTGAGTGTGTGTCTCTGAGTGTGAGTGTGCGTGAGTGGTCTCAGATTTTATGTCTCTGAAAGTGTATCTCAGAGTGTGTGTGTGTGTCTCTTTGAGCGTGAGCCTGCATCTCAGTTTGTGTGTGTGTGAGTGGTCTCTGAGTATGTGTCTCTGAGAGTAGGTGTGTGTGTGTGTGCATCTGAGTGTGTGTACCTCTGAGTGTATGTGTGTGTCTGAGTGTGTTGTGTATTCTGAGTGTGATGTATGTTTCAGAGAGTGTGTGTGTCTCTCTCTCTCTCAGAGTGGGTGTGTATGTGCACCTGAGTGTGTGTGCCTGTCAGTGTATGTGTGTGTTTGAGTTCGCACGTGTGTGTCTGTGTGCGTGCGTTTGTATGTGCATCCGTGTTCACGTGTATGTGTGTGTGAATTTCTTTTCCTCTTCCATTGACTATATCTTTCTGAACACCCAAGGATATATATTTCTCTCTAGTATCATCTTGATTTGAAAGCTTTCTTTCTGTTCGTGATTTTTCTTTTCTCATTGTTTTTTTTTCTTTTTTGAAGGGGATAGTTCAAGGTACTGTTTCAATAGAAACTGTTTTTGGTATGTGACTCATATCAATGGAACAGCAGAACACATGTTATGTGTTTGAGGATTATTTGGGAGTCTTGCACTAGGGCGGGTGTGTACATGAGACATTAATATAAAAAGTCTTCATATACAAGAAATTAAAAAGGACAATTTTGTAATGAACTTCACTGACTACAAAGTACATGTTGCTGGCCTTTTGCGAAAGTGGGGGGGGGGTGGTGGGGGCATTTGATGTAAGAAAATGGGTCTGGGTTGATTGACTTGCAACAAACCAGGATTTTGTAGAAACGGGCACAATTACAGTTTAAGTCTGAAAATTCAGACTGCTTGGGGATTGCGTCAGCCTGGAATTTCAGTATTCTTAGGCAGTACTTTTGAAATCAAATTTAAGATCAAATTTGACAAAAAGCATGGTCGCTTGTAGCCGCAGTGACTCTGGCTCACACACAAGAAACCTGCTAAATTTTAAAAGTATGAGAGTTTTTGAAAAGTCTGGATTCTTGGGTGTCCCAGATTTCTAGCATCTGTATTTTTGGATGTGCTGGAGAATAAATTTGGACAAGTATATTGATAGGAAAGGGTGAGAAGAATATGGGTCAAATTCAAGCAAATGGGATGAGTTCAGATGTTCAATTTAATCAGCATGGATGGGTTGAGCCAAATGGTTTGTTTCCTTTTCTGTATAGCTCTAAATTTTAAAAAAAGATGAAAATCTCATCAAGTGGTGCAAGAATAACAACCTGAGTCTCAATGTGGACAAGACAAAGGAGTTGATTGTGGACTTAGGAGGACCAGGAATGACCACCTTCCACTACACATCTCTGCAGTGGAGATAATTGAGGATGCCAAGCTCCTTGGAGTCCACTTAACAAGTGACCTGTCATGGACACACAACATCTCCTCACTTGTCAGGAAGGCACCAAAGCGACTGCACTTCCTGAGAAGAATGAAGCAGACAAGGCTACCAGCCACCATTATGTCAACCTTCTACAGGAGCTCATTTGAGAGCATCCTGGCTGGATGCATCACTGTGTGGTATGGTTTCTGTAGACAATTGGATTGAAGGTCAATCCACAGGTCCATAATAGTGACAGAGAGGATCACTGGGGTCTCTCTCACTTCATCTCCTCTTCCCCTATCAATGTGATCTACCAGGATTGTTGGTTAACAAGAGTGTGCAAAATCATTGAAGACCCCTACCACCCTGCACAAAGCATCTTTCGGCCATTCCTGTGGGGAAAGAGATACATGAATATCAGAGCCTGCACATGAACAACCAAGGAAACTGCTCACACAAACCAACCAAAACTCTAATATTTACTAAACAATATTTATTCATTTAGTTTTATATGTGTATATTTGTCCTGTGCAAGTATTGTTTGTCTGTACGTGTGTTATGTCTGGTTGTGCGTCTGTATATTTTGCACTGAGGACCAGAGAACACTATTTTCTTGGGTTGTATTTATGCAATTGGAAGATAATGAACTGGATCTTGAAAGCCGAATCATTGAGTTGTGTCTAATAATGTGGAATTCTGGCAGCACAGACAAGATGCTCCACTTTACTTTGGTTAATTCGGTCCATAACACACTTCTCAATGTAAGGGGCTGAGTGATGTCAATAGGATTCTCGCTGGATAAAATGTAAAAGACTGGAGAAAAGTGTATGAGTTAAGACCAGGGACTTGGAAGAATATTGGAAGTGAATATAAAAAGATTAACTAAATAGGTCCATGATAGATGCCGTCTCCCTTGCCCTCCTCTTGACTCTGAAACACCAGAATGCTGAGGACACCTATAACTAATCACCGTTCATTGACTACAACTCTGCCTTTATTCCCATAGTTTTCAGCAAACTCTTTGCCAGTCTTTGGGATCTTGGTCTCAGCAAACCCCTCTGCAACAAATGAGGAGGGTAGTTTGTGAGTGTAAAGACAAGTTTCGGAAGGCTGCAGTAGTACAAGGATGAATTTGTTGAGGATCTAGGCAGGCTGTGAGATAAGAAACAGGGTTGTTAACTCAGCCTGCAATATCACAAGTGTTCGAATTCACACTCATCAAGGACACCTATTTGAGGCGGTACCTTAAAAAAGAAGCCTCTATCCTCAAAGACCCCCACCACTCAGGCCATGCCCTTTTCACTCTGCTACCATCTGAAAGGAGGTATAGGAGCCTAAACAGACACTCAGCAGCACAGGGACAGCTTCTTCCCAGCAGCCATCAGATTTCTGAATAATCACTGAATCAAAGAGTCTGCCTTACATTTCGTGCACTATTTCTTTTTATTTATAGTAATGTTGAAAGATGGTTATAACATGAATGTTTGCGCTATGATGCTGCCACAAAACACCAAATTTCATGACTTATAACAAAAAATTTTGATTCTGATCTCCCAGTAGCCAACCAATTCAATTCAATACATCAATCACACACCAACATGTCTGTCCGTGGTCTCTGCACTGCCTAACTGACCCGCAAAATGGAGGTAAAGCTTATATTCCATCTGGGCTTCATGCAAACACATGGTATTAACGTCGACTTCTCTGGTTTCGGTAAAGCCCACTCCACATCCCGATGTCTCCTTTCATCCAGCTCCCTACCCCTTGTCTGTCTGCCCCCCTCTCTCTCTCCCTATTCTTCTGACATTTCCTCCAGATCTGTATCTTTGCATTCACAGAGCTACTCTCCCCCTCCTCTAGTCGATCTCAGCTTTTTTCTCCTCCCTCCTATCCATGTTTACTTCTGGTCTCTTAGCTGTCAGCCTGTGCTCTGTCCCCTGAACTTCCTTCTGTCCTCCCCCATCCTTTATATTCAGGTGCCTGTCTACCTTCTGCTCATACCTTTACAAAGGGTTCAGGCCCGGAATGTGGGTCTTTGCCTCCTCTGGACACTGCGGGCCCTGCTGAGTTTCTTCAGTCCTTTTGCGTATTTAATATAGAACTTGCTTTTTGTTCAATGACTGAATCCTGTTGGCTACTTCAATTTGTTGTGGGTTAGGGTCACTCAGAGACCAGAGCCGTAGATGCATTGAGTCTTATCAGAACCAGAAACGATTATACAGGGTCTTTAATAAAAGTCTTCCTGAGAATCAGAATACATATTTTCTATATATATGCAAACACTAAGGAATGTCATCCAATTAGATACACTGTGACCATGGTAATGTGATTAGATGGACACAGCACGTTGTGTACATAGGGTCCCTCTTGTGTTTTCAGTGTTTCAAAGGTACCAGATACATTCATAAGAATGTAAAAAATAAATAAGAGCACAAATAGGCCTCTTGGCTCCTTGAGGCCATGCCACCATTCATTAAGATAATGGCTCATCCAATCTTGACCTTAAATGCTACTTTCACCCATGACTCACTCATGATTGAAATGCCTGTTTGTTCCATTGTGGCTGCTAAGCCACTAAATTGAAAGGAACATGCTGAATCTTGCAGAGTTCTGGAGTAACTGCTTCACTAGTTTGAAATTGTATGCTTAAAGAGGCCACCCCCCCCCCCCCCCACCCCACCACCACCGGACTCAGAGTCCTTAACGCCCCAACAAAGCAGAAGTGACGTCAACTTGCAGGCTGCGACTTTGCCCCATGGATGCAGCTGGCTGCAGCCTTAACTGCGGTGGCTGACGCTGGTTCGCTTATCATGCAGGTGAGCTGCTACACCATCTTGAATACTGTATATTCAGTAACTATCTCCACAGCTCTCTGAGTTATGTGTGTTATATCTGGTTGTGTGGCTGTGTGTTTTGCACCGAGGACTGAAGAATGCTGTTTTGTCGGGTTGTGTTGTGCAATCACATGATAATAAACATGACTTGAGAATCCAAAGGTTCACAGCTGCCTGAGAGATGAAATTTCTCATCTCCATCTGAAATAGGCAACCCCAGATTCTGAAACAATCGCCCCTCTTTCCAGATGCTCCCGTTAAGGGAAGCAGCCTTTCAGCATGCATCTTGACAGCTCTCATCGGTCAGATTCAGATTTATTGCCAGAGAAAATAACTGACAATCACATACAACCCTGAGATTCTTTTTCCTGCAGGCGAGGCAGAATCACCACTTATTGGTAGTGCAAAAAAAACTGGACTAACTGTACATATGTAAACAAACTGACGGTGCAATACAGAGAGAGAGAGAGAGAGAGAGAGAGAGAGAGAGAGAGAGAGAGAGAAACAATAAACTGTAAAAGTAAGAGTCCTTAAATGAGTCCCTGAATGAGTTTGTCATTGAGGAGTTTGAAAGTGGAGGGGTAGCAGCTGTTCCTGAACTAAGTCTTGTGGCACCTATACTTATTTCTGAATAGCGGCAGTGAGAACGGAGCATGTGCCAGGTGATGTGGATCCTTGATGATTGATGCTGCTCTCCAATGGATATGGTTTTGTAGCTGTTCTCAATAGTGGGGAGGATTTTGCCTGTGATGTCCTGGGCTGTGTCCATGACCTTTTGCAGGACTTTATGCTCAGGGGTATTGGTGTTCCCACATCAGATCATCTGTAGAAATTTGCCAGGTTTCCAGTGTTATACCAAATCACCACAAACTCCTGAGGAAGTAGAGCCACTGACGTGCTTTCTTCACAATGCCATTAATGTGTTGGGTCCAGGAAAAATCCTCTGAGATAGTGATACCCAAGAACTTACATTGCTCAACCTCTCCACCTCTGATTTTCCAATGATCCCTGGATCATACATCTCTGGTTTTCCCTTCCTGAAATCAACAATCAGCCCCTTGGTTTTTGTGACATTGAGTTTGAGGTTGTTGTTGGTGCACCATTCAGCCAAGTATTCAATCTTCCTCCTTTGTGCTGACTCATTCCCCCTTTTTATACAACCTATGACTGCCTTGTAGATTTTGATATATATTCTGTTTTGCAATAAATATGGCCACCCCAACCAAACCTTTCTACATATCTCAAAAAGCAACACAGTGAACAACACAGCAGATCTTTCCTTAAACATAGATACCAATTCTTAATGTGTTTAGCAAACCTGCTGCTGAGGCCATTTACAGTTCAGCTGATTACTATTCGATGAGTATTATTAGCCCATCTGATTTCTCTCCTGTGGGGTGATCAATGACCTCTCGCAAGCACGAAGCAGGTTGTCAAAGACTTTATCGATCAGAAGACTCAGACATGCCCCTACATGCTACTGGCTCTTGTCCAAGGAAGGTATGAGGGAGGAGACTAGGGGTCTCGGCCTTTATTATTGGATCTTGTGGGGAGGGGCAACAGGTACAGAAGGTGGGCCAGCCTGCCTAGCCCAGGGAAGACATGCCCGGACATGCCCGCAGTACCGTGTTCCACCACATCTCCACAGCTTGTTCATTTTTATAATAGCCCATTCATTTGTCACTGCAAATATTTCCTGCCCTTATCAATGTTTGTGACCTTCCAAGGTTTTGATGTGAATTAGCATTCTTATGTTGACAAAAATCTTAAACCTTGCTTGAATTAAAGTTGGCAACATTGTCTCAATTGTTTCAGTTTGAGTTAATGGATCTCTTTACAGATCTCAGTTTTAACCAGTTAAAAATACCATTTACTTTTAACAATATAATTTTTGTAATGAAAGTATTTTGGTGGCTGGTGTTTTATAACGAATGGTTCTTAGTCACTTCTGCATTAATTAATCTCTCTCTCTCATATTAAGAGAATAAAAATAGAAAAAGCAGAATTTGGAAATCTGAAACGAAAAGAAAAAAATAATGGAAACACTCAGGAGGTCAAGCAGCATTTGCGGAAACAGAAAAAGAAACAATTTCAGGTGAGAGACTGATAAAAGGACTTCAACCCCCAATATTATTCTGTTTCCACATTCTGCTTTTATCAGGAATATTGGCCTACTGTCCTGTTGGAGATTGTCACAGCCTGACTCTTGTGCGGATGAATTGTCAGTCCATGCCTGAACATTTTCTGTGTCGAGCAGGAGGCAGACATAGGCAGCTTTGTTTATCTGAAGAGATAACAAAGTTTAATTGTCAGATGGAAGAAGAAACAAATTTTAATTGTCAGGGAACCTCACCATTTCTGACTTATAACTGAGGGAAGGTCATTGATGGCCAAAAACACCTTTGAACAGCCACATTATCTTCTTTTATTAGGTACAGTATCAATCCAGCCAGTGGAGCGAAACCCATTCGCTTCAGTTTTACCTCGGGCACTTTTATTTCCCATTCAGTCATGTCTTGATGTAATTGTCACCTTGCCCCTCTGAAATGGACTTTATTTTCATATCTGAACCAATAGTGTTGTGTGAAATAAATTTTAAAATATTTTGATGATGGGATGATGACATGTCCTTGGCATTAAAATAAATCTCTGTGAAACTAGTGCATAACCATTTCTAATGGTTATAGTTGTTGTTTTCATGCATAGAGGGGAGGTAATGATACAGGAAGGATAAAGTATGAATGAATTTCTGCAGGAAAGGCCAATTGTGAAATCATGAATAGTTGACTTAAAGCCAGTGTTACAAACTGGACCGCAATGGTGCTGCTAAATGTCATCTTTTAAGTAGGCACAGAGAGCCTAGTGTTCAGTCATAGGAAAGGCCAGAGTACAGTGCCAGTTGAAGGAATCATCAATTGTTCATTGCTGACGTTAACGGGGAGCCACTTAAAGGATGCAACGGACAAAATCTCAGGGCCATCTGATGGAAATCTACAGCTTATAAGCAGTCAAGTATATTGTCACCTGATTGCACAAGTACAACCCGATTCAAAACAAGCCATTTAGCCAACGCTGACCATGCCAACCATCGAGCACCCACCCGAACCCATTCCATTTCCTAGGACTTGCACCGTAGTCTTCTATTGCTGGGCTGTTCAAGTGCTTGATGTGTCTTGGTGAGTCTTTAGTTCCATCACCTTCCAAGGCATTGCACTCTGGGTGAAAAAAAATTTTCCTTCCATTCCTTGTAGATCTCCTCTTCCGATCCATGCCCTCTGGTGTAAAAAAAAGCTGCACGCAGCTTGCATGTGTAACTAAATAAAGAAATGTAAACAAACTGACTGCAATATAGAGCAAATAAATAAACAAATTGCACGCGTAAGAGTCCTTAAATGAGTCACTGATTGAGTTTGCTGTTGAGGAGTCTGATGGTGGAGGGGTCGCAGCTGCTCCTCAACCTCATGGTTCACACCTATACCTCTTCCCTAATTCTTTGGCTTGGCTTCGCGGACGAAGATTTATGGAGGGGGTAAAAGTCCACGTCAGCTGCAGGCTCGATTGTGGCTGACAAGTCCGATGCGGGACAGGCAGACACGGTTGCAGTGGTTGCAGGGGAAAATTGGTTGGTTGGGGTTGGGTGTTGGGTTTTTCCTCCTTTGTCTTTTGTCAGTGAGGTGGGCTCTGCGGTCTTCTTCAAAGGAGGTTGCTGCCCGCCGAACTGTGAGGTGCCAAGATGCACGGTTTGAGGCGATATCAGCCCACTGGCGGTAGTCAATGTGGCAGGCACCAAGAGATTTCTTTAGGCAGTCCTTGTACCTCTTCTTTGTTGCACCTCTGTCACGATGGCCAGTGGAGAGCTCGCCATATAACACGATCTTAGGAAGGCGATGATCCTCCATTCTGGAGACGTGACCCACCCAGCGCAGCTGGATCTTCAGCAGCGTGAACTCGATGCTGTCGGCCTCTGCCATCTCGAGTACTTCGATGTTAGGGATGAAGTCGCTCCAATGAATTTTGAGGATGGAGCGGAGACAACTCTGCTTTCCGACAGCAGCGTTCACTGGTAGGGAGGGTTTTGCCTGTGATATCCTGAGCTGTGTCTGCTACTAATTGCTTAGCTTTATGCTCAGGCATATTGGTGTGCATGCACCAGACCGTGATGCAGCCCGTCAGCACACTTTCCAACTCACATCTGCAGAGATTTGCCAAGGTTTCAGTTGTCATACCAAATCTCTGCAAACTCACTTACAATCTAAGGAGGATATATGACACATTTGTTGAAGTGTGGCAACCCTATTTGAAATGCATGGGCAGGCAGATTCACCCTTCTTCAAAATATGGACACTATACAAATCTCTCCATGCGAGGAAAGGAGCAGAGTTAAGGAAGTGGGACATGGAGCAGGTGACATGCATTGTTTTAGTTCTTTCTTTTTATTCCTTACCTTGGTTATTTAGTTAGCTAGGTTGTTTTTCTTAAGTTTCAGTAGTAACAGTGAACCCCACAAGTATTTGTATTTATATAATTTGTATGATTATGTGTTTGGGGACAAGGGAGGGGGAGGGAGATGAATAAGGCACAAGAGCCCATTCCAGGTGTGCACCACAAAAGCCCCCCACCTTGTACCCACACACACACCTTAAAAATGGCTCTCCAGCTTTGCCTGCAACTCATATCCTGGATGAGAGCTAAGGTTTGTTCTCAGGGGTAAAAAAGTAAGAGATGCTCAACTGTATCTGATTGGAGAAGCCATCTCAGTTACACCCATATGAGTTAATGTGTTCAAGAGACCCAGTTGTATGGTGTGCCCTCACCTGTGGGTGGGCTAATGACTTTTGACCTGTCCGGTCAGAAGACCCTCCAGGAGCAAGCACATGGATTATCCTTTGTTTGGAGCAGTTTTCTGTCGGACCTGTTGGATAACGTCCTCTCACAAATAATCCATAATTGCGGCAATACACCATGGCTGAAAGCACATTGCCATCAATTGACCCCTGTGATTGCACTTGCTCTGTATCACCAAGGGGAGTTAAAGTCAAGACTTTTAATGTTTCTCAGCTTTTTCAGACGAAAGCAGAGAATATCTGGATCTTTCTGTGCCTTTAAGAAATTCAAAGCCCTGTTATACACCATGAGAGTGAACTTTATAGAATTGATGCAGAAACAACAGGCAATCTGTGCAGGCTTCTAGGTCTCAGAAAGGGCTGACTATAAATTTGCAGAACCATGACCATATAACTAAAAGACATAAATGTAAAAAGATCCATGCACTCTTTTATTTAATTTGTTCTCTTTCTCATGAATGAAATTTATTTATATTTAAAAGAATCTGAATTCCCACTCACCCCGCCTCCCTCAGCTCCGGATGACAGCCCCTGACACTTCTCAGTAAGAAAGCAACACCGGATCAGCCTTCCCCATAAAAAGGTAAGTTCACTTTTTATTTTCGTTGAGCTGTCTTTAATGCAGCTTCGTGATGCAGCCGGCCAGGATGCTCTCGATAGAGCTCCTTCAGAAGGTTGACATAATGGTTGCTGGGACCCTTGCCCGTTTCTGTCTTCTCTGGAAGAGCAGTCATCATTGCACATTCCTGACAAGTGAGGAGATATTGTGTGTCCATGATAGGTCACTAGTTAAGTGAACTCCAAGGAATTTGGAGCTGTCCACTCTCTCCACTACAGAGTTTTTGATGTATAGTGGAAGATGGTTGTTCCTTGACTTCCTGAAGTCTGCAATCATCTCCTTCATTTTGTCTAAGTTGAGACTCAGATTTGCTTTTCCATCCTGTCTTTCTCACTTCTGGCTTACCCAAATTGCATAAACCCAGTCTACAGGCATTAAATCTGGAAGAGGAATAATGTCCTGGGCACACAGCCTCATTAAAATTAGTGACATGCTCATGTCTGCAAAGCAGGCAATCAACATGCTTCCTTCTGTTTATATTTAAACCAGACATGAGCATTTTGTTATCTAATTAGAATTGTTTTTTTTTATTTTTAAATTTCCTCCTACCACCGCTGCAGTTCAACTTTAGGCAATTAAAATTACCCCGGTGTGCAGTGGAATTAGAGAAAGTTAATTAAATAAAGTTACTAAATTTATGGCATATTTATTGAGATGGAATCTTCTCCAATGTTTTAAACAATGAACACTGATCTTGAAATTTGATTTCATTAATTTCAGGATCTGAGATTAATACACATGCATTGTGTGACATTTTCAATAAAACACAGTTTTATACAACAAAATGTGAACGAACGTGATAATTAAAGCCTGCTCCCCGTTTGGTTTGTGCAGTGATTCTGATAGGTTGCTTCGAAAGACAGATGGTATAATTTTTCAGGTCATCAGCTTCTACAACTGATTATCACTCCTCAACAAGACAATTTATGAAGTGACATTTATTCACAGCTATTTCCACTACAACAGCTATTTCTCAAATGTTAGATAAGAGTATTATTTCTTTCCAGTAAAAGAGTGCTTAAAAAATATCCAAAATGACTTTAACTCTTCACTTACTGTCATGATTTCCTTCAAGTATATTCCCTAACTAGTTAGAGTTAAATTCAACTTAAAATGTCCTTGTGCTGGAAACAAAGTTAAAATGATAATGTATGTTTAAGAAAGGTTTCATAGGATTTCAGTTTGGAAGCTGGCCAGTTGGACCCAAGAAGTATATGTGGTATTGATGTGAAGTGAAATGCTCTTTCCACTTCATCCAAATAATTTTAATAGGTCTTTCTTTCTGAAAACTCATGTACAATAACACTGGACAATGAAAACTTTGTTTCCTGAACATTGTTGGGTGCATTTTATGGATTGGGGCTGCTGATCGTGAAAATCACCTTAACATTTTCCTATCGTGTACCCTTTCTTTAAATATATCCTACTTTTTTGTGATTTCTTATCATAGTTTAAGTCCATTAGCATATTGCCTACAAAGCAAGATCCTTTGGTCAGTCCAAGCATACCTGGGCATGCTGTGCCAATGTTGTCTTGGGCCTGAGCGTGCTTAGTCAGCATAGATGGAGAAAGGCTATAAACGCAGGTCACATACACAGGTTATGTGCATTTCATTGATATAGATAGAATGTATGTTGATGCACATGATCTTCAGGCAATAGCATAGTGAGTGTAAGATAGCAATTAACAATAGCATATATTGTCTTCAGGAAGATTGAATGCAGCAGAAATTTCTTGTCAATGTTGCAACAGCTGTGACACATTCTGTTATATATGTGGCAAGGAAATGCTTGAGGCTCAAAGACACTGCATGACTATACTTATTAAGAAAGCCTATGAGCTCTACTTCGGCTGTAAAATTGGTGACCAAGACAATCCCCCCAGGCTCATCACATTTGTTATGCAACATGTGCAGTCAACCTGAGAGCATGGTTCAGCATCATTATGTGATTAAACACGTTAAATTTAATAAATGTCAATTCAATGTTTCTCCGATTTCCTACACGATAAAGAAAATCTAAAATTATCTTTGTGTTCAGCTAGAGGTTGTCTAACAAAATGCGCAATTTCTTTTCAGGAAGCAAACTTTTGAAAAAAAAAGTTTGCCCGGTATATTTTCACAGAAAGTAAAAGAGCAAAAGCTCTAAAATATTCAGGAATACATTGAGTTTTCATAGCAGCAAGACAAGATCATTGGTCAGAATTTATTTTAACTTTGCATGTGTTATCAGATTCAAGGGGATTTGCTACCAAATTTTCATGTTACCTGCAAGCATTCCACTGAAGCTGGGAGTATTAAGGCAGGTAGCTAACGATTTAGTCAAAGAATTGCTTTTGAATATAAAACACCTAAATTGTTGAATGCCTTTTCAGTGGGACTTCTGGAAATTCAGACATTGTCAGATGAAGATACCACTACTTTTACAAATGAGCAAAGCAACCCTAACCTGAACCCAACAGACAGATTCGAAGGAATGTTAAGATCTTGGAGGACTAGAGGTTAAAAAGAGAGAGGACTGAAACCACAGAGGATATTAACCGCAATGAGAATTTGAAAAGCAAGGCACTGGAAATCCAGAAGATAATATTGGTTAGGGAGCACAGCACGAATGAGTAAGATGGGGGTGCTGTAGAGTTTTAGATAAATATCCATAAACAGTACAAGACGAGCCGCAAGAGAATTAGAATGGTTGCTGGCTTATAGACGAGCTTCTGGACAGGGTTAAGAAAGGGTGAAAACCCAGTGATGGTGCTAGAGTCAATGACAGGATCAAGAAATGTGGGGCTGGGTTTGCATTTGTCATCATAACGTGTTCAGATGCAGTAGAGTGCTTCATCTTCAGACACTTGAAGCACTCCAGATGAACTGTAATTTTCAGGAAGCCATTTCTGTACAAATCACAACTTCATCACCCCCTCCCTGCACTAACCCCAATGCAATGGATATAAACTAAAAGGGTGCTTTTTCTAGTGGCAATAACATACAAGACTTAAAGTTTCAAAGTTCAGCTTTATTGTCAGAGTGCAGGCATGACATCACATGGAACCCTGAGATTCTTTTTTCCTGCGGGCACGACAGAATTACAATTATCGGTCGTGCAAAAAATGGTAAACAAAAAAAGAAGTGTGAAAAAAAAACAGAGAAGGGAAAAAAAAATAAACCAATGAAGTGCAAAGGTATGAGTCCCTGGTTGAGTCTTTTGTTGTGGAATCTAATGGTGGAGGGGTAGCAGCTGTTCCTGAACCTGGTGGGTGCGATTCTTACGGCATCTATACCTCTTTCTTGATGGCAGCAGCGAGAACAGAGCATGGTGTGGATCTGGGTGATGTGGATCCTTGAAGATTGTGGCTGCTCAATTACAGCAGTGTTCCCTGTCAATGTTCTTAATAGTGGGGAGGGTTTTGCCTGTGATGTTCTGGGCTATGTCCACTACCTTTCTGCAGGACTTTCCACTCAGGGGCATCAGTGTCCCCATACCAGGCAGTGATGCAGCTGGTCAGCACACTTTCCACTACCCATCTGTAAACATTTGCTAGGGTTTCCGATATCATACCAAACGTCTGCAAACTCCTGAGAAAGTAGAGGGGCTGACGTGTTTTCTTCAGGATGCCTTGAAGGCAAATTCCCACAGATTTGTATCGATTGAGACAAGCATCATGAGGCCGAATGGAAAAATTCCAGGATTCTGCTTAGAAAGCGTCTGTTCAGAAGGTTCCACAGGACGACAACTTTTTCTTGAAGCAGAGAGACATAATTTGCTCCCTAACTAAAGAGAGAGTGACCTGGACAGAAGGAGGAATGAATAAATCCACACCTGTGATAATATTCTAGAATCAGTTAAGGAAGAAACACCCTAGAAATAATATTTACTTAATGTTAGCATCACTTTACAGAATGAATGCATTACACTCACACCTTCTCATTTTTAAATGCACAATCTGTCCATTTTTTATTGATGCTATCCCCATATTAAATTTTTAGCTTGCATATTATTTAGTCAAATGGTCACACTTGAAAGCTCCTGATGCTGATTCTTTATTTGAATCATGTCATTTCTAGGAAGTTTCTTATTCCCATAGCCCTGTGACTAATACATTTGTTTATGGACAAAGCTTGAAATATAAGATGACAGCACTCACCATTTGGTTATATTTAGTCTGCTCCTCTCAACGTCACTACATTTTGTGGTCTCTCTACTGAAAGTAATGAGCATCTCTTCTCATTCTGTCCTGATAACGTTACAGCAATGTCTGACAGCCCTGCTACTCTGTGGCCTTTACAGATATGGCAAGGAGTGAATCCAAAGCATGCACTCAACACCAGCGAGTCGTAAGTTTAATGAGAACAGACGCTGTGAGTGATGGTCTGGATATAGTCCTCGAGATTTTAATCTCTCTGGATTTTGGCAATTTTGAAGCAGGTGGGAGCTGTAACATAAGAAAAGATCTAACTACAGAAGTTGGTCATAAGTACGGATGACCTAAACGAGAAAATACATTATTGGCCAAAATAGATCAAGTTTTTGATAAAATTCTATTATACATGTGTGACAGAATATTTAAAGGTGGCTTGGGAGGAATTACTGGACCAGCTTGCACACACACATTTTAAAACACAGAATTTTTGCAGGACTTTTGCAGAGTGCTTTTTGCAGAGAAGGAATAAAGTAGCCACATTCAGCAGCGTGCCTGGGAGAGCATGTGATCTTTGCAGGCAGGGCAGAACAGTTTTGCTCTCAGAGAGAGAGGGTGTGAAGCAGAGAGAGAGAGAGGACAGAAATCAATTCCAGAAGGACGAAGCTGGCAAACCTTTGGAAGGCTGTCTGGTCAAAGAAGAAGGCTGGCTGTCTGAAAGGTGACCTGAAAGTAGGAGGATCATCTGGAGAACCCTGAAGGGGGCAAGTTTCATCAGCAAGGGTGATTGAGAAGGAATCAGTTGCAGATGTCCTGGAAGAGGCATCTCTCTCTGAAAACCAGCAAGAACCCTCCTGAGCAGTCACTATTTGCCTGTTAAGCACCAAAGACTGGTGAACTTTGTTAATGCTAACTTTTTTGCAAAGTACAAGAATTGCCTGCAACCAGTGAGAATGGACAGTGATCCAAAGAATTTTTCTAATCTTAAATAAACGTTAAACACACACCTGCGCTGAATATTAGAGGGCGGATTAAGTAGGTTACGTAAGTAGTAAGTTAAAGTCTTATTCTGTTTTCTTGTTCAATTATAATTAAAAACTACTTTTCTGTAACTACCCCTTTGTGTTGTGTTGTATATCTATTGCTGCTGGTCTTTGGGGGTCCTCTGGACTCCATAACAATGTTGCTTTTTGATTGAATCAAGCCCACTATATCATGTCATGTTTTACCCATCTCCACCCCTGCCCTAAAATTCATCCTTGATGCAAATTATACCCGTCTGAAAATTCATTAAGCAACTGTTGGAAGATTGGCCTATGAATGGCAGATGGAATTGAACTTGGAAAGTTCAAAGTATTTCATTTTGGGAAGTTAAACTAGGGCAGAACATTTTCTATGAATGACAGGGCTCTGAAAATTATTTTGGAACACAGAGACCCAGGTTACAAGTATATACTTCCTTGATAGCTGCCACACAGGTGGACTGAGTGATGAAGAAGGCATTTGACATGCTTGCCTTTATTAATCAGGGCATAGTGTACAAGAGATGGAACCTCATGTTACAACCATACGAAATGTTGGTGAGACTACACTTGGAGTATTGTGTGCAGTTTTGGTTGTCGAGCAACAGGAAGAATGCTATACAATTGAAAAGGGTGCAGAAACAACTTTGCTGAAAATTGGACCAGCTGGAGCTGTTTTCCCTGAAACATCGAAAACAGGGTAGTGACCTTCTCTCTCCCCCTTCTACAGGGACCACTCCCTCCATGGCTCCCTTCTCCACTCCTCCCTTCCTACCAGTTTTCTCCTCGGGACATAACCCCTATGACCGCAGGAGATGTTCCATTTGCACCCACACCTCCTCCCTCAGCACCATTCAGGGTCTCAAACAGTCCTCCCAGATTAATCTATACAGGTTATCTACTGCATCCAGTGCTCCTGAGGTGGATGAGAGAGACTGGATGCAGACTGGGAGATCGCTTTGTTGAGCAACTTGACCCAGTCTGCCAGTATCACCACAGGCGTTCTGTCTGGAGATTGATTTTGGTATGATTCTTTCTCAGTAGAAAACCCCTCCAAACTCTAAATACTATCAAGCTTTTACATTTTTAAGAACAGAGCTAAAAATCACAGGTGACTTAGTACAATTTCAAAGGCGCCAATGGCTGTCTCTCCACTTCTCAGAATCAGAATCATGATTTATTGTCATGAACAAGTCACGAAATTCGGTGTGTTGCAACAGCGTCACAGTGCAGACATTCATATTACAAACCATCTTACAACAACAAATATACTAAAAAAATAAAGATGGTGAAAAGTAAGTTCATGAAAAGTAAGTTCATTGATTATTCAGGAACATGATGGCAGTGGGGAAACAACTGTCCTTGTGCCGCTGATTGCTCATCTTTAGGCTCCTGTATCTTTCTCCCAATGGTTGCAGACTGAAGAGGGCATAACCTTAGTGGTGGGGCTCTTTGAGGATAGAGGCTGCTTTTTTTAAGACACTGCCTTATGTAGAGGTCCCTGTTGAAGTGAAGTCTGGTGCCTGTGATGTCACAGGCCAAGTTAACAACCCTCTGGGTCTTTTTCTTGTCCTGAGAGTTGGCGCCTCCATACCAGGCATTGATGCAACCAGCCAGAATGCTCTCCACCTGTAGAAGTTTTCGAGAGTCTTCGGTGGCATATCGAATCTCCTCAGACACCTCGCTGGTGAACCTTCTTCATAATTGAATCAACGTGGAGGCTCCAGGACGGATGCTCAGAGATGTTGACACCCAGGAATCTCTAACCTTCTGTCAAATATTCTATCACCTGTTAGCCTCTTTCCAGCACCTTTCCCCCTTCATAAGCTTAATATTGCCCCTCCTTACCACAGTTTTGATAAAAGGTCTCAACGACTGGCCTTTTCTACCCATTAACGCTGCTTGATCTGCTAAATTTTAGCAGCAGTTTCATTGCCTGAAGTACAATGACATTGTTTATTTCAGTGTTTTAGTCTGACAAATGGTTCTTTTCAATTAAATATATACAGTGGAAACACGCTGTAAGCCACAAGACACATCTGAATGTTCAAATGCCTTTAAGACTAATCAGAACTTATTGTCATGAACATGTATCATGACATTCGTTGATTTGCAGGAGTATCATAGGTGAAAAAATTGTCATAAATTATGTTTTAAAAATAAATAAAATAGTGCGAAAGAAGGGAGAAGGTGAGGTAATATCTGTGGTTCATTGTTCATTCAGAAATCTAATGGTGCAGGGGGAAATGCTGCTTTTGTATTATTGGGTGTTCGTCTTCAGGCTCCTGTACCTCATTTCTGATGGTAACAGAGGGAATATTCATGAGGTTGTAATTTAATCCATAATTCACATTTAATCCACATTTTTCAATAGTGGCCAGGATTTACTATGCAAATAGAATGGTTTTGCGGACTGATTCTTAATTAACTGGTCAAGGCCATTTTCTCACTAAAAGCCAATCTAGCTTCGAATTAATATGCCTTTGTTTGCTGCCATTCCTTCCTTTGGCGGTAAACATCAGGATTTGTAAGGAGAAGCAAAAGTCATTGCTTTGCACTTTGTCAATGCTATTTTCAGCTAACCCTTCCTCACAACTACCAACTACATGACCAGAAAGATTTTGTTTCCTGATCACAACTTTATAATCTGCCCATGAGCTTCTATTGTAACTGCGTTCCCACAGTTGCTGCGTGATTTTCAACATAATTGGTAAATCAGTTTTCATCATCTTTCTTCTAATCCACCAGTGATAATACTGCCTTCCCAGAAGATTATTGCGGCTAGGTCTTTGTGCCATGTCACCTGTTTTGTCTTTAGGATGGTGGGGAGTGGGGGATCGCTATCTCAGCTTTTTGTTGAAAATAACAATTGTTTTATATTTCCTTTATCATCCTACCTTTTAACAAGAAATGTTGTGCTGCTTCTCAATATTTACTGGAATGTATTATTTGCATAATCATCCATGTATTAAAATGGCATGTTTTTTTTGAGGAAAGTTTGGCTCTTTCAAAAGAAAGCAGGCAAAAAGTGTCAGAAAGTTAAAAAAAAAGAATTTGTTCTTTGTTCAGACCTGATTCGATCACCTCATGGTGATCTTGTAGATCACCTTTTTTTTGTGTGGGAGGTGGATAGATGTGTCCCCATCTCTGGCTCCATCCCATCTGATGCAAAAAAGCTCCGGGTCAGAGCTGAGTCATCTGGTACTGCCTGGGATTCCCTGTCCCATGCAAGCCAGCTTGACCATTTGCCTCTGCAAAGGTATTGTTACTGAGCAATGTTGGAACAATGAAACAGTTGATTATTTTTTACATTTCAGTTCATGCCCCCTGGGCTCTCTATGTTCCTTAAAATGTAATGTAAAAGGTGTATTCCTACCCCCACTTTACCTGGCAGATCATCATGTTTTGAATCCATTAATGTAAGCTCTGGTTGGAATTGACAGCTTGCAAGCATTTAGCGCAGGGTCCTTGAAAATGAGGGGCCCATAGCATATGCTCTTTTTGCTACAAAATTAATCTGGCACTGAAGGTCCCACAGCATGTGCAGGAAGTAAAAGGTAACTAACGTTTCGGGCCTAAGCCCTTCATCAATGAATAGGCAGGCAGGCACATGAATAAAAAAAGTGACTGGATGGAGGAAAAGAGGAGAGAACGGAGGAAGGGGCAGGGAGACGAGTACAGGCTAACAGTCATCAGTGGATGCAGGTAGGAGGGTAAAAGAGAATAAAGCTGAGAAGTGATGGGGTGAAGTGGAACCTCTGTGAATGGACAAGCAAAGGAAGGGGGTGGCGAGCTGGAGGGAAGTAGGCAGAGAGATTGGGAAAGAGAGAAACTGGAGAAGTTAATGTTAATGCCATCTGGTTGGATATTGCCCAGAAGGAATATCAGGTGTTGTTCCTCCAATTTGTGGGTTACCTCCATTTGGCACTGCACGAAGCCATGGGTAGACATGTCAGTGTGGGGATGGTGTGTGGAATTAAAACGGTTGGCAATTGGTAGGCCCCTGTTATTATAGCGGTAGAGGGAAGGTGCTCTATGAAACGGTTTCCCAGTCTGCACAGTCTCTCCGGTCACTGGTCTGAACCCTTTATCAAGATGAAGATGAAATGGGTGAAATTACATACATAAAGGGGTAAGAAACTGCGGAGAGGCCTAGGTCTCTAATTTTCATACATTAAAACAGATTTTATGAAGATGGTTCTCATTGTACCAATGCCTCATTTAACAATAGCCCATCACTCTTGAATGATCCCAAACTAGCCTTGCCAATGAAAGCAATGAGTGAGGGTATAGCTATTCAAGTTCAAGTTCAAGTTTATTATAATCCAATTGTATCCGTACAACTGAATGTAACAGCGTTTGTCGATCCTCAGTGTAAAAAAATGCAAACTTATATATAGACATGGCACACATATAGTACATGCAGTACATATATAAACATAAATAAATATTGTTAAATAAATAGTAGAGACTCCGAGGGACTGTATGAGCACTTTATCAGCCATACAGCAGTCTCATTGCCCGTAGGAAGAAACTGTTTCTCAGCCTGGGGGTTCTGGCTCTGATACTCCTATATCTATTTGCTAATAGAAGTAGCTAGAAGATACTGTGTGCAGGGGTTGTATGGGTCCTCAGTGATTTTGCAAGACCTCTTCAGGGGACGTTTGTGATAGATCACGTCCCAGTGATCCTTTCTGCTGCTCTTATGGTCTTGTAGATTGACCTCTGATCTAGCGCTCTACAGCTGTACCACACTGTGATGCAGCCGGCCAGGACAGTCTGATTAGAGCTCCTGTAGAAAGTTGACAGGATGGTGGCCGACAGATTGCCTACCTCAGTGTTGTCAGGAAGTGCAGTCACTGTCGTGCCTTCCTGACAAGTGAGGAGCTGTTGTGTGTCCAGGATAGATCACTACTTGTGAAATCTGGGAACTTGGTGCCCTCTGCTCTCTTCACTATCGAGCTATTATGGTGAGGTGGAGGGTGGTCGTCCCTAGTCCTTGAGTTGAGAACAGAAAATATACTGAAAGGGGAAAGTAAAACATTGATGCTTAACAGATCCCAGATGTCTGGACATCTGGATAAGATAGCTGCACCAATAGAATGACCTTGAAAATTGTGTTGGAATTTTGGTTAACATGGAATGTTAATATAAACAAGATAAATGGTTAAAAACAGTGGAGGGAGCTCTGAAATTCACTTGAGCATGACTAACATGAAAAGGGGACCTTGTAGGAAGCTCAGCCACCATTGGATGGAAAATTATTCAGCATCAATGTACCAAGATGTTTTAATTACAACATAGTTAAGAGGACTGTGGAGAATTGCAGAAGAAGGAACAACACGTATTCTTGAATAAAGGTGAGACAAGATCATGAGGTTTTGACGCTGATGACAGTCTAGCACCTATTGACAAATTCCTGAGTCCAACACAAATGATATGTACCACTATGAATATCACAGAATGTAAAATAAAATAACTTGGTTGAATTTTTTAATATGTGTATCATTTAAGTCTGCATCCTATGTCTAAAAGCTTTCTAAACTAACTTTGTAGTTCCAGAAGCACAGAGAATGAATTGTTAGAGGAACTCAGCAGGTCAGTCATGGGTAGAAATTCTCAGTCAATATTTGGGGTCTGGACCCTTTAACATGGATGCTGCCTGACCTATTGAGTTCCACCAGCAATTCTTCAGCTGCTCAAGGTGCAAGCATCTGCAGCTTTTGTGTTTCTCTGTTCTTCCAAAAGCTTTCTGTGAAGAGCCATTAAATGAACTGTGCATAATTTGAGCTCCGAGTTATTTACATGTATCAGTCAGTATGTTCTGGAATGGATTCTGTGAGAAGTTAAGAACCCTCTGTGCTGACATATTGTGCATCAAGTCACATTTGGAGCCCAAGCCAAAAGCTATGCTGATATTGAGGAAAATGACACAAAGCGCAGTTACATGGAAAGGTCAAAGCTGGATTGCCTTTAGAGCAGGTGAAATTAAGGCCCTGACCAAGATGAGGCAGGAGTAAGTGGTTGGTTGCTTTCCAGAAGCCTACCTGCGAATGGAGTCATGAGACCTCCTTACAGGATTTCACGAGCTTAGTTTGCTTTGCGGTTCTCCCTGTGAAAGTGAGGGCACACTGAGCCATTGTCGTATCATGCCTCGACAACACAAGACAAGGAAAGCAAAGAACAACAGAAGTCAAATGTAGAATTGTTACTTTCAGAATTTAACATTTTGTCATTAACTATGTCCACAGAAAAGCAAAAGATGTTAAGATTTAACTCAATTTTGAACTTTTTTAAATTCAAAGATTAGACATTGACCTTGTAAGAAAATGTTGTGTTCCAGAATACAGTTTGAATTCTGTGTGGGAAAGACCATGCCTACTTTCAGAAATCTAAAAGGAGGCAATCTGGGAAGCATCAAGTCTTTTAGCTTGTTTACACAAATCAAAGAATAACATGCTTCTGCTCAGTCCTTGTAATTTATCACCCTGACTTGGCATCTTATCTTTTACACAAAACATCTAAGGTAATAGCAGCTCACTTCAGTGAGTTCGGACAGTTTGGGTTTCAGAATGCAATAAAGAAGTCGTCTTCCTTAATTATGGCCTAAGAATGCTTTCTTTGTGAAAGCCTTGCCGGTGGGGCTCTCTCCACCTCACTGATTATTTTAAAAAAACTTTTGTCATCTGTGAGGAGGTAAAAATAATTTTCTTTTATTTTTGTGCACTTAGGGCTGAACATTCCTTCTAGCCTCCAGCACCACAAACAAATAGATTAATTGAAACCATAATAAGCTGATTAATTTATCATTATAGGATAAATTCAAGGACACGAATCGCGTGGGCAAGAACGGCAATTCCCACGACCAGAGGCAAATCATCCCTCTGCAAATCCTGAATTTACACCTTCAGCTGGACTGAGACCACCCTCAAATTGGAGGAACAACACCTCTGGTCTTGCATCTGTATTGCTTGTCTGTACTTATGCTATGTCTCAATGTGTATCTGCGTGTTTTGCACCGAGGACCAGAGAACACTGATTCATCAGGCTGCACGTGTGCAATCAGATGACAATTAATTTGACTTGACTCATCTTCCATCCTGGCACCCTCCAACCAGATGGTATTAACATCAACTACCCTAGCATTCCTTAAAACCACCCTCCCCTTAACATTTTCTTCCCCCCTCGCCTTTTCTCTCACTCTCTCTATAGGCCTTTTTATAAAACAAAAAATTCAAATGTAAAGGCAGAGATTCTTCGCTCTCATGTCAGAAAACTTAATAAATGGTCTGTGGAAGGCTGCAAAGCAGCAACTCCAATCCATCCCCAAGGTAGTGCTAAAGGTGGAGTGGTGTGCTTCACCTCACTGCATAAAAGTACTTCTGTTGTAAGCAGCTGGCTAGGGGTGGGCTGGTGATGATGTGATAATGCCGTCAGACCGTGACTCATCTCACTTCTCTCTCTCCCACTCACTCACCCCTCTCCCTCCTTGATCCCCTTAGGGCAGGGGTGGGGACTGTCATGGCAGGAGTGGCCAGCAGGGGTCATCAGGGCAGGGGCAGCTGGTGCAGGCTGTGACAGCCCCTGCCAGCTACTCCAGCCTCTGGCACCTTATCGGGCCATTTTGGGGCCGCTCATCAGCGCCAGTAGCTTGATACGCAGCCCTACCCATAACCCCAAACAGCTGGAACCATTTTGGGAAACACAGAACGGTTCCAGCTGCATGGGGGATTATGGATAGAGAAGACAGCCATTGCTCTCCTGCATATTTATGACAAGTGGCACAATGGCAACAGTCGCCCCACCTACAGCAGATGCAGATGACACACCAAGACATAAAAGGCATAAAAGCAGCGCTGGAGTTGCCTTTTAGAGCTGCTCCATAAACAGGTAAGTTTAAAATATTTATCTGCATTTGAAGCCAGCCTTGAAGTGCAGGTGCGGCATAAAAACACCTACTCTCTCTCTTCTCTCTGTCTCCTTTCACAGAGACAAAATCACTTCTCATTTTTCCTCTTATCAAATCCAATTAACACCTTTTGTCTGTTGGTCAATATTTCTCCCCCTCCCATTCTTTCCCCTTTCTTTCCCTAGCATTTAATTCAGAGGCCTGTGTTTATACCTTGAGGAAGGGCTCAGGCCTGAAACGTCGGTAATACATCTTTACCTCCTCTGGATACTGTGAAACTGGCTGAGTTCCTCCAGCATTTCTGTGTTTTCAGCTAAATGAATCAACACAATGGAATTTCTACAAGTTTGTATGTTTAATATGTTGATTGCACATGAAATAAAAAGGTTCTTGGCCAATAATCTTGAATCTGCATCGTTATCTAGAAATTCCTGAGAAACTTAGAAGATGGGAAGACCGCTGGAAAACACTCAGGAAAAACTCAGAACAGGTGTACCAAACAGGTAACTGGGCAGAATAGCAGTGACCAGGGCGGTTGGTCAAGTAAAGTGCCAGAGTTGAAGGAATCAGGCGTGCAGCCATGGAAGATGGTATAAGATTCTGATGGAGGATAGAGCCTCCGTCAAAACTTCAGGGTGTCAAAATATCTCGGAGCAGGTTGGTGCACTAATTTAGGATGAGTTGGCCAATTTAAAGATGTGATGAGAAAGGTGGAAGGAGGGTTGGTTGGGGGAGCTTTAATGGGTCAGGTAAGGTCAGGATTTGTGTTAATTAGGATGAGGGGTCGCAGCCTGTTACCATGTTGGAACCTTGCATTAGGAAGGTTAAAGCTGTGGTCAATTGGGAGAGTAGGCCATAGGGTAAAGATGGCAGGTAATGAGATAGTGAGTACTAAAGTGAGGGGTGCCCCAAATAATAACATTTACAAATGGGACTTGGTCTGGTTCCATTTCAGTCTAGTGCTGTGCAATCACCAGTGAGCATCCATTGATTGCTGCCAAAACAACTGGTCTAATTTCCCCTGAAGTTCTCCAGTAGGGAATCATAGGGCGGCACGGTTAGCTTAGCGGTTAGCGCAACGCTTACAGTGCCAATGATCAGCACTGGGGTTCAGATCCCATGGTGTCTGTAAGGAGTTTGTACATTCTTCCCGTGTCTGAGTGTGTTTCCTCTGTGGGCTCTGGTTTCCACCCATTGTCAAAATGGACCGGAGTGTAGGTTCATTTAGTGGAATTGGGCAGCATGGGCTCGAGAGCTAAAATGGCCTGTTACCGTGCTCCATGTCCAAATTATTATTTATATTCTTTCTTCTTATTCTGGCTTTCCATCCCATAAGATGATGATGGTTCTTTTCAGTCAGTTTGTGGGGTTTGGTATGAAGATACCCCACTCCTCAGAAAGGAACAGTGTGTGCGTGAATGGATTTAGGTGAAATTGGGTTGCACAGATCCAAGCCCACGCTTTCGATGACCCCTCCTGGATCCAGTGGCATGGTGAGGTCCAAGTCGACTGGGGGAAGTTCTATTGCAGTGAATGGTCAGACCAAGTTTCACTGCAAGGGATGTCCTTTCTTTGCTACATGGCACGTGTTTGCTGGATGGGCATTGACCCTATGAGAGAGTTCATCCACCCTTTGACAGGTTTTGTTTTTCATCCTGCAGGGTGTCTAGCCACCCTCCTCGACAGGCAAGCCTGGTGGAGAAACCGGTTTAGTCTCCGACCACCCAACCATGCAGCAGGTACATGTTACCAGTAGCACTTAGATGTGTGACCTAAAAATTAAAATTATTAAAGCCAAACTACTCAAGGAGGCATGGTTAGCCTAGTGGTCAGCGGAATGCTATTCCAACACCAATAACCCGGGTTCGAATCTGGTACTGTCTGTAAGGAGTTTGTACATTCTCCCCATGTCTGCCTGGGTTTCCTCCAGGTGCTCTGGTTTCCTTCCACCCTTCAAAGTATATAGAGGTTAATTGGCGTATTTGGACAGCATGGGCTCGTGGGACAGAAGGCCCTGTGTTAGAAATAGATGTATCATCTCTCACACCTGTAACTGTGCTGTATGTCTAAATGTTTTGTTTTAATAAAACAGTCAATGTTTGGAGAAACTCAGTAGATCAGGCAGCATCTGTGGAAGGATAAAAAAACACAAACTTAACATTTCAGGTTATCAAACTTCATGAGTCTTGAAAATCATGTTAGATACTTAAGATCAATGCAATTGAAAGGGACCTGATTAAGTGATCTGGATTGACACAAAATGAACTGGAAATGGTTATGATCATATTTCACTTGCAAAGCATTGAAACAGAGAGCAGAAGGCAAGGTAATTTTCAACAATACTGTCCCACCTGCTGTTCATACTTCAATGAATAATTAGAAGTGCATTGTACAAGCTAGGGCTCTGTACCCTTTGAAGTCTACACAGGAAGCACATATCTCAAAATATATGTCTCAAATGTAAATAAAACAGCTAAGTAAACACACAATTAAGATAAAAGAATCCTTTTGATGTGACAGGGGCCAGACCAGCATCATTACCATCTGAGAGGAAATAACTTTATAATTAATGGACCATTCGCACAATGGAACAAAATAGACTCTTGTGTTAAATGGTTATGAAATTAAGAAGACCTATTCTTTGCTTGTTTTTTTTTATTCATGCAGAGGGTAAATTTCCTGTCCATTCAACTGAAATCAAACTCTTCAATCTTTAAAGTAAGAATTAATGTGCTTTGAGCAGTTTAAAAATAAATCTTAAAATGATTGTTCACCACACGTACATAGTAAAATGAGAGGTCAGTTTAGAATAATGCCTGCTACTCCCTATTGTGTTTGGTTAATGAAGAGTCCTTTTATTAGCAGAGGGTGTTTCATATGCTCGAAGCGTTAGATGTAATTCAATTTTATCACCCAGGTGGGCCACTCCTAAAGAACACTGGGCATCATATTGAAATGTATAGGGAGGTGTTGGAGAAGGACGCAAATTATTAATATGGATGATGCGAGAACTGCAAGTTAAACTTATTGGTTGTGTTTTTTTTTATAGATAAGGAAGATTAGAGTTGATCAAATCAAAATTGTCGGATCAAATTATGAAAGGTTCTGAATGAGTTGGGGGAGAGTTTTCCCTGCGGGGAGTCTAGAGGTTCATCAAACTAAAATAGCCAGAAAGCCACAGGAAATGTAAAAGTAACTCCCTTTCCCAGAGAATCATGAGATTGAGGAGCTTGTAACCAAAATATCCGAGGCAGATAGTGAAGAAGGAAGTTTAAAGGAAGGCTGATAAGCATATTAAAGTGAAGGCCACTTGAGTGTGAATGACTTGGACCAGATTTGTTCATCAGTTTAGTCCACACACAGATTTACTTCTCAGTGGGTAATGTTACCTCTAATTAATTTTCTCAACCTCGAATCGTAGGTTCCAAGCTTATGTCAGCATTCTCCATTGTTGGATTGAAATTATTTTACAGGTTTTCTATGATAATGATTAGATAAGATTGGCAAGTAATTTTACCGACATTGAGTAAGTATCTAGCTCTATTTCTTCCATACACCACACCAATACCCTTCAGCATAAAGCCCTGCAAAAAGTAATGGACATCAGCGGCAAAACCCCCACCACCACTGAGAACATTGGGAGGGAACACTGGTGTCGGAGAGCAGAAGCCATCATCAGTGAACCATATCACTCAGCTAACACACTGTACTCACTGCTACCATCAGGAAAGAGGGCGAGGTGACACAAGACTCACACCACCAGGTTCAGGAATAGCTGCTACTCCTCAACTACCATCTCAATCAGGGACTCATTAAAGGACTCGTATATTTGCACTTAATTGATTTTTTTTTTCTCTCTGTATTGCAGAGTCAGTTTGCTAATGTTTTTTTTATTTGTTAACATGTACAGTTTTTTTTGCACTATTAATAAGTGGTAATTCTACCTTGGCCACCAGAAAAAGAAAAGAATCTCAGGGTTCTATGTGATGTCATGTATGTACTCTGAGGGGGAAAGAAAAAACCTGAAATCTGCATCCTCTTGGCATTTATTTAGCGCTTCATCCTGATCAATTTTATTTTCACTATTTTCATTCTACTTCCTTCAAACATTTTTGATCTGTTTGATGTACAAGTGCTTAAGTCAGCATTTGAAACTTGAGGCAATTAGTGCCAAAGAAGTCACCCAACAGCAGAGCAGACATGAGAGACAAACTGAATCTTCCTATTTCAGTTAATTATGTTCTCATGATTGAGCTTCTCAAACTCACTCCATCAACCCAGTCAAGTTATCAGTCATCATCTTTGATAGCCTCGTCACTGTTAATGGCTGCAATTGTTCACCATCCTCATTGCTGTGCAAAATACATGTACAATACAATACCTAACCTTAAGAAAAGTCTATTGCAGAGTGTATAGACTGGAAAACAAGGAATTCATCAAGATTTGCAGACTTTGTTCAAAGGCTCTTTGGTGACTGCCTTGTAACCAAATGAGCCAGACAGTGACAGAAGGTGCAGGTATAACAGCAGAAATGGACAGAGGGGACCTGGTGGAATACTCTCTCAGCGTAATCTCTCTGAACACAAATTACATCAATTTTAATGCTCTTTAAGGAAAAAGAAGGTAGTAGGTGAATAAATACAATTATAATAGTTCTCTATTTTGAATGTGGCAAATCTTTTGTTACAGTAGGAGTATATCTTAACTGGAGTTAAATAGTCAAATCTGTAGATGCTGGGATTATCATGCAATACACAAACTTAATGGAGAAACTCACATTGAAGTGCTCATCCCCAAAACATTGAAAACCCTTTACTTCCCATAGATGCTACATGACCTGCTGGATTTCTCCAGCACCTTTGTTTTTTGCACTACGTCTTAATTAACAAAATAACAGCTCTGCATCACAGACTGGCATGGGGACACCAATACCCCTGAGCTGAAAGCTTGCCATAAGGTAGTGGACTCAGCCCTGGACATTACAGGCAAAACCCTCCCCAACATCGAGAAAATCGATATGAAATGCTGCCATCAGCGAGTAGCAGCAATCATCAAAGACCCACCACACCCAGTGCGCACTCTATTCTCATTGCTACCATCAGTAAAGTGGTGTAGATGCCACAAGACTCACACCATCAGGTTTACAAACAAATTCTACCCCTCCACCATCAGACTCCTCAACTACAAACTCAATCAGGATTGAGAACATGTACAATTTCTTGCACTACCAGTAAGTGGTAATTCTGCCTCACCCACTGGAAAAAAAAGCATCTCAGCGATGTATGTTATTTCATTGATGTACTCCGACAATGAATCTGAACTTTGCAGCTGGGTAGAGATGGAAAGAAAGGGAGAGCTCAGAGGAGTGGGGGTGGAGGTGTGAAATAGGAAGAGATGTGAGGGAATGGGGAAGGGTAGGAAATAGCAGGGGTAAAGGGGCAGTGGGACCAGCATCAGAGGAATCCAAGGTACCAGCCTGGAGAAGGCCAAGGTCAAGATGGGAACTGGCGATAGAGTCAGCTATGACATCATATTAGGGGTGTCCAGTACTGGGGTAAGTATCTGCGACAGAAGTGCCGGTGTGGTGGGAGTCAGTAGCGTCAGGGGCTCCGGCATGTGGGTGGCTGGGGTGGGGGTTGGCAAGCAATTTATTCTTGGAGGCAGTTAAATATGTACTGAAGTAATTGTTTCTAAAGTTTCTTCTAATTGTTTGAGACATTAAACTTAGATCGATCTTGATATATTACTTGTGACTTATTATAAATATCATTTCAATGAGTGATCGGAGAAGTTCATACGAACCAATACAGATTTAATTTTTTTTCCTTTACTACCCGATCTTAAGACATGAAACACATTCATGCAACGTTTTTTTGTTTAAATAATTAGGCAGACATTTGTAATTTGTATCCTCATCCTCCCATGAGGTATATTTTTGGATTGTTGAATTGAATGAACTCAGAATTAATGATTAACCATCTTATCAAAGGCCTCCCACTGAATGCCTTTGTGCGGAATAATGCCAATCATAAATTATGAAACTTCCTACTGTCATGCATTGAGTGTGAATAATGATGTTTTGAGAATTAACTGTTAGAAAAATATGGAATGTTGGTTCTTCCAATGTCACTCTTCTGGTTGTCCGATTCCCATGTGCTTTACTTGCTGCCAAATTTCAGTGTTAATACAGTTGTAAATTTGGAAAGAACTAGGACTAGATTTCAATATACTGTATACATGAATTAGTACAGTATGGGCATAGTTTGATCTCTGGAGTGATGATCTTTCTTCGATTTCTTGCTCATTATTTAAGTACTGCAACTGTTCTTAATTTGTTTATTCAGAATGATCTATGATCACTTGTTTAGATCAAATGGGTGTGATTTGCATCTTTTTATGGGTTCTAATAGCTTCTCAATAGTTTTGAAATATAAATGTATCTTGTCCTAATTAAGCAGAATGGGTAACAGTGATTTGAAGACAGTGGCATAACACAAAGGTTGATTGATGTGTACAAACAGTACCGGCTTTTATAATGTCATCTGAATTCACCAGCATTGCAATTCTTTCTCCCATCCATTCTAAACATTGGCTCCTGCAACGGGCTGTGAACTAATTTGTTACATGCTTTACTTGTCACATTGCTTGTTACACTCACATCCTGCACCCTGCACAGCTACAGCAGTAATGCTTGACAATGTTCCAGGTTAGAATGATGCCAAATAGCTTCTTTATGGAGAGCAATGGGGAGATAGATGTGAAATGCATATAAGAACACATAAATTACAATGGATTGTACACTAAGCAAAAAAAAAATGTTTGTTAAATGAAGCATTCTTCTATTTATTTTGGTAATAACTGTGTTAGAATTTGCTGCTTTGTTCTGCATTGCAGTTCTTTGAAACCACAATATTTACAGAGGAAATGTTTAGCAGACTGAATGCGATAAATAAATTCATACTGTAAATTTTGATGGTTATCTCCCAAATTTGTACCCTTTCCTCTCATTATTGGGGATGATGGAACCAATCAAACAGGCTTTCTTCCCTTCCAGAACAACAGGGTTTTTGTTTCCCCATCAAGCCAAAGAGAGTGAGAAGTGATTTGCATCATTTTATGGGTTCTAATAACTTCTGATTAACAATAGTTTTGAAATATAAATGTATCTTGTCCTAATGTGCAATTAAGCAGAATGGGTAACAGTGAATCTTTGAATCTTTTCTTTTCCCCTTGGTAGGGGCGGGGGTGATGGGATAGAGGGTGTTTAAAACAAAAGAGAATAGGTATAAGGTGAGAGATAGATGTTAAGAGGAATCTTTGTGTGATTTTGTTTCACACAGTAAGTGGTGGGAAACTAAACCATGCAGTTTGAGAAGGTGGTGAAAGAAGGAACTTTCAGTTAAGAAACAATTGAATCATGGAGGTTTGGAATGCTGTAATGATAGTGATCATGTTTGCATGGCCACTAGCAAAGCCTTGATTAGACTTGGCTACTAGCAGGGTGCTGACACAGAGCAAGAGAGAGTTTGCAAGATCTGTAATGGAGGCTTGCAGCCTCAAGATGCTGTTTACATCAACTTTAAAGTAAAGAACCTTTTCCTTCATCCATGTGTTTTCTAACTCACACATACGAATATAAGATGAAACAAGTGCTACAGAACAAATGCAGGTAAATGGGACAATTACAGTTAAGTACAATAGCTGGCATGGATATGATGGGCTGAAGAGCCTGTTTTCCTGCTATATGATTAGTTTTTTTTAATTCTATTGATCAAAATCACATAATATTGCACATCACATCAGAGTTTCTATTCAAGCCTCCATGTTATTACTAGAATCTGCCTTTGACATTTAAGGTTTCAATTAGTAGAATTGAATGGAAGATGGGTACCTATATAGATTTTAAGATATTAGCTTCCCATCTCCTACTGGATAGTTTTTGTAAATGATATGAATCATGCCATGTAACCTCACTGCTTGTTTCGGAAATCTCAATATTTAGCTAATGCCATGCATTAACTCTGAAAATGTACGACCAATTTAAGGGTATGATCCCATTCGTAAAAGTGTAATCCAATGAAAACAAGCCAAGGAGAGAAAGAACAACGCATTGCAAGCAGAGTCAATTATGCAAAAGTGTGCAAGTTTATTCCTTTACCAATAGTGAAAGCAAATGTTAAATCATTTAAAGAGAATACAAATACTGTGATCAAGCATGAATGCAAACTCTTATAAAATGTGATGATCAATTGTTACATAACAGCATAAGAAATAGGAGCAGGAGTGGGGCCATCCAGCCCATTGAGCCAGTTCTGCCATTCAATGAGATCATGGCTGATCCACCTACCTGCCTTTTCCCCATATCCCTTAATTCTTCTACTTTGAAAAAATCTATCCAAACTTGTCTTAAATATATTCATTGAGGTCACTTCCACAGCTTCAATAGACGGCAAATTCCATAGATTTACCACCTCTGGAAAAAGCAGTTCCTCCTCATCTCTGTCCTAAATCTACCTGCCTGGATCTTGAGCCCATGTCCCTTTGTTCTAGACTCCCCCATCAATGGGAACAACCTTACCTAACTAAGATAATCTATGCCTTCCATAATTATAATAAGAAATCAAAATCTAACAAGTTTCTGTGGAACACAAAAGAAAGGACAAACTTGTTTAAACACAAACAAGAGAACTGTTGACAACTATCACATGGGTGAGATGAAAACCTAAAGTTCTATCCAGTATTTAGGCATGTTCTTCAATTTAATGGCTTGTGTCCAATTCATCTTGCAAGCGGTGACATGAATTTGTGGGCCAAAGTGCATACTTTGTTGATTATAGCCTAATCAGGATCAATTATAACAGTAATGAACATCTGGCATGAATTAAATTCATCATTTAACTTCTTCCAGATGACAATAAATAAGTGTAGGACAAGTTTCTTTCACTTCTTGAAGCATATGTTAAAATCTGAAGACAGGATTATGAGAACTGGATCTAATGAAATTATTTACAATCTGAAATGTTGACCATCATTTCAGATTGTGACACAGGTGTGTATTTCTAGCAAGAATAATCCTGATTGATTCAGCCTACACACCCCTTTCCTTTCCACCTCCTTCCCTCTCAAAAGTTGCTTTGATCCTGATAACAGCAGAGGATTGAAATGCTTGATTCGTGCACCCATCTCATTTGGGGAAAACCCTTCCCAAGCCTTGTGATTCCAGCACAAAAGAGACAAATCCATATCCAAATTGCTGAGAAGGGTATCTCAACAGTTAACCCCCATTTTCCAACAAAAAATATGAACCTTGCTCTGTGCAAGAAGTAAACACTGGACTTCAATCAGTTTTCATATGCATGGCTGCACATGGCAACATCAAGACTCACTTCCTCTGTTAGCTGGAGGCATGTAACCTGGGATTGAGTAGTCCTGAAAAATAAATTAAAAACCTGATTTCTTTGGAATAAAGACATAGCATAATAAGCCATTTCTGTTAAGAAAAGTTGTGACATTAATGAGCTTAATTAAGCTTTTAAAAACAAGAAAATTGAGGTACATAACTCTCAAACAATAATAAAAAAATTCTGCCTCCTTGTGCATATGTTCGTGCTTTTATTGCAACATTGTCTGGATTGCATTAGTCAGCCTGTTTCCATGGAAATCTTACCCTTACGCTCATACTTCATTTAGCCTTTTGAGAAAATTATGCACAGATCAAAAACAAGTGAGTAAACTGTGCTCAGTATTTCCATCCACCCACTTAAGTCTCCATTATGCAATATGCATCTATATTTCATTAGTGATATCATTAATGCATTGGATATTATCAAGGAAGTTCAATAATAATTTGACTGTGTCCCTCTGCACAGTAATTGAACAAAGAAAAGCAGCAGGAAACATCAGATGACTCAAAATAATCAGAATAAATATAAAAACTCTTTAAATTTGAGTTCAAGAGCAAAAGTACTTTCAAGAATATAGCTTTTAAAGCAGAAGGGCTATTTCAGTCAGGTATAAGTTCTTTACTTTCAAATTGTTTTGAAGTTATTTAATGTTTTCAAAATTGAGACACTTTAAACCCGCTCATTTAGCATAGCAGTTAGTACTGCCACTGACCCAGGTTTGGATCCTGCGGTGTCTGTATGGAGATTGTACGTTCTCCCTGTGTCTGGGCAGGATGCCTCTTGGGTGCTCTGGTTTCCTCCCACTTTCCAAAAGCATACAGGGGTTGTGGATCATTTGGGTGTAATTGGGCAGCAAGGGCTTATGGGCAGGAAGAGCCTGTTACCATGCTGCAATTTTGTGAATTTAAAAAAATAAAATCGATATCATTTGCAATAGGTACACAGTGAAAATGTGTTATATGTTCAGTAAATCATCTTCTCTCACTACACTGTATTAAGCAGAATTGTTTGATCAGATAGTCGTTTTTGACTTTAAATATGATCTTGGGTGTTCTCCAGGCACATTACTTTGTTCTTCATCACATGCTGATCTTGAATTCCTTGATCATTGAATCAGTGTGTTAGAAAGTTTGCTGGCTGCTTCATAATGTAGTCCAGTGACACCTTGTGAATAGTAGCTCTTCATCATCTTGTGGAATTATCTCTTGAATTGTTATCAATGCATTAACAGCCTGGGTCTTCTGAATGCTGGCCATAGGAAATATTTCCCTCTGTGTAGAATTGTCTTATTGTTTCTTATGACCTGCAACCAGTACACTTCATGCCAAATAATCAATTGAATAGCAAGACCAGATGAACTCTTATCATGAAAATTCCTTTGAATACCTTGAAGAAGGGCTCAGGTCCGA
Source organism: Narcine bancroftii (assembly GCF_036971445.1). NCBI lineage: Eukaryota > Metazoa > Chordata > Chondrichthyes > Torpediniformes > Narcinidae > Narcine > Narcine bancroftii. The sequence goes on along the minus strand of NC_091473.1, from coordinate 232,720,959 downwards.
AACCTTAGTAATATATCTTTCCCTCCTAAGGACGCTGCAAGACCAGCTGAGTTCCTCCAGCATTTCTGTGTGTCTTTACTACAATCATGGCATCTGCGGACTTTCATGAAAATTCAAGTCCAGAGCGATTCCTCATTCTCATTGGTTCCACCTAGATCTGACCTAACTACCCACCCTACCCTGATGTCATCGCCATCTACCCTTACCCCCAAGTTATCATTTATAGCTCCCAAAAATATGACTTCCAACCTATAACTCAAGCTGGCTCTTTTCCACAAGCAGTATTCCTCACCAGGAATGAACTGGATTGTCCAGGAAATGAAGGTTAATCTCCTGGTCACCGCCTCAAGAAATACAATAGTAAAATTGTTCAGATGGAGAAAATGTTGCACATTTTAAGAAAAGTTGTTTTTGCCTGGCCAGGGTGTCTGATCATGCAGTAAGTGTTTCAGTAATCCATTCACTCAAAGTTGGAAACAGCAAATGATCCTCGAAGAAAGAGAAGGAGATATAGATAATGGTGCAGAAAAAGCAGTTAAAGATAAAGAAGCAGAAAGGAAGAGGAATAATGATACAAAAAAAGTTACCTCAATGGTAACTTTGGTTCAGCCATTGCTTTTTTATCCTCAGGCAGTGTGACATTTTACACAAGCTTATTTGTAAATGGTCAGGTGGCGATTGAAGCAATGTGGTTACAGTGCCAGTGACTCAGGTTCATATCTGCCACTGTTTGTAAGGAATTTGTATGATCTCCCCATGTCTGTGTGGGGGTGTTGGGGTTTCACCGCACCTTTAAAAAACCTACAGGGGTTGTAGGTCAATTGGGTGTAATTGGGCAACTCAGGCTCATGGACCGGAAGGACCTGTTACTGTGCAGTATGTCTAAATTTAAATTTAAATCTGAGGGTGGATTTATCTGGAGAAGCTGTGTTTTAATCTATACATAGTATTTCATCTTGAAATGCATTAATGACTATGCTAATACTTACTGACACCCTACATCAATCCAGATAGTTAGTAAGTTTGGATCTTTTGGGGAAAGGAATACCATTGGCTTCTGTTTCTTATCCTGTGGCATTATGATATTGACAGAACATAAACAGAAATGGATAGGAAGAAAAAAACGAACATTCCTGAAGAAAGTGTAAGGGGTGTAATGTGCCATCAATAATTCACAAAAGGCTGAGCATCGAAACATTCAGGCTTTTAATAACTAAAGACTAGAACAGATCAAACAACCATCCCCCTCCTTGACTGTTCAGAACAAAAGGGAAGGGGTAGCCTGCATGGGAGTGTGGGTAGGATCGGTCAGTCTTGAGAGCCAGTTGATAGCAGCCAATCATGGTGTAACAGTGGTTTACCACAGAGTGTACAGGATCGTCACTGGTATTCTGACGACTTTTATACTTCCACGTGTGTAAAATATATTCCCGATTTGAATTACGATACTCAAATCAAAACTTATTTTTTTTAAAGATGGAGAGTGTATGTATATGGATTCTGAAATTGTTTATCAAAAAAAGAATAAATGTCTTTTCCTATCATTAAAGCCATTAGTTCTTTATGTGCGCTGATTGTTTGCACGTTGGTTCATTGTGAAAATGATCTATTTGTGATTACCATTGGTTAATACCAAATCATTTGGAAATAGTTGTTGCCATTGAACCTCAGACTGTCACCGTCATTTATATTGTAATTGGCTGATGAAAGATATAAGCATAATTAACAAATCTCAGGTCGTGTTTTTCTGAAACAAAAACTAGGATGAAGTGAACAACGATACAGTTAAAGGATCCAGAGTGGAGATAAGGATATGATTTGAATTGATCAATAGAAATTACATGGTAAACGGCAAGAAAGTCACAAGAGGCTGGAATCTGAAGCAACAAACAATCCACTGTAAGAGTTCATTGGGACGAGCAGCATCAATGGGAGAAAAAAGCATGGCCATTTCAAGCCGGGTTCATTCATCAGAGCTGAGAATGTAGAATGAGAATGGCTGTTATGATGTGGACAGGGTGGCAGTGTTAGAGAGAGTGGAGAGTGGGGACTGGTAAACAAGTTATTCAATTTGTATATGTTTTTGCAAACCATGGCGAGGAGTTGTTCTTCTGAAGAAAGAAAAAGGTTAACAGTGAAATATTAACAGTGCAATCTCTACAATGCACTGTGTTATATCATAGGTTTGGCTATACTACGGGTACTATGTCCTCCAAACAAAAATGAGTGAATGTCAGTTGCAATTATTCCCTTAGTTTTGGAAGTAGAGTAATTTCTTAATTAGAGAACATCCTTATGTGGCAGTTCCATTAAATCAGATTTCAGATTTATTACCAGGCTTCTATACCTCTGAGTGTAAAGCGCTGCAAAAGGTAGTGGACGCAGGGTCACAGGCAAAACCCGCCCCACCACTGAGAACATCTACAGGGAAGGCTGCCATCAGAAAGCAGCAGCAATCATTACACTCTGTTCTCGCTGTTACCATCAGGAAAGAGGTATTAGTGGCTCAAGACTCATACCATCAGGTTCAGGAATAGCTGCTACCCCTCCACCGTCAGACTCTTCAACAGCAAACTCAATCAGAATCAGAATCAGAATTTATTGCCACGAACAAGTCATGAAATTCAGTGTTCTGCGGCAGCAACGATAGTGCAAATATTCATATTATAACCATCTTGCAACATCACAATATTTTTAAAAAGTGCACAAAAATTAAGGCAATGTCTTTGGTTCATTCATTTATTCAGGAATTTGATGGCAGCAGGGAATAAGCTGTGCTTGTGCAATTGAGTGCTCATTTTTAGGCCCTTTACCTTTTTCCTGATGGTAGCAGAGTGAAGAGGGCATGGCTTGGGTGGTGGGAGGTCTTTGAGGATAGAGGCTACTTATTTAAGATGCTACCTCATGTTGATGTCCTTGATGGAGTGAAGTCTGGTGCCTCTGGAGTTTATTCTTGTCTTGAATGTTAGGCACCTCCATACCTGGCAGTGATGCAACCAGCCAGTATGCTCTCCCTGTAGAAGTTTACGAGAGTCTTTGGTGACGTACTAAATCTCGTCAGACACCTCACAAAGTATACAGCTGCTGGTGAGCCTTCTTTGTGACTGCATCAACATCTCCAGGACAGGTCCTCGGAGATGTTGACACCCAAGAATTAGAAGTTCTTGACCCTCTCCACTAATGACCCATCAATGAGGATTGGGTCATGTTCCCCTGGGAACATGAATCAGAGACTCATTTAACAACTCTAATTTTTGCACTTAAATGTTTTTTTGTCTGTATTATATAGTTGGTTTACATTTTTTCATTTGCTTACATGTTTACGTTGAGTCCGGTTTTTTTTGCACTACCAAAAGGTGGTAACTCTGCCTCGCCCACAGGAAAAATAATCTCAGGATTGTATGTGATGTCATTGCATCTACTCCAGCACAAGTAACCATTGTCAGGGGAGACAGATGACAGAAAAAGCTCGGTATCACAATAACAACATCTACAAATCTGCTGGGTTGCATAAAAGGGGGAGATTGAAAACTTGGCTGAATGGTGTACTAACAACAACTCAATGCCACCAAAACAAAGGAGCTGACTAAAGACTTCAGGAGGGAAAAGCCGGAGGTTTACAATTCAGTGATCATTGGGGGGATCAGAGGTAGAGAGAATGAGCAAATCTAAATTCCATTGAGTCACTAGGCCCTTTAACGCCAAGTCTCTGCCTGGAAGCGAGGGAAAATATAATCTTGTAGCGGCCATGTAGTGGGCTGAGCGGGCGCACAGCACGGCAACGCAAACTTTTGTATTATATCAGTAGCTCGACCATTGTAGCTGCTACAATCTTACCGTTCATGGAGCAGCCCTAAAAGGCTGCTCTTGCATTTCATTCATGTTGAGGAGCACCTCGAGGCACCCACCAGAGCCGATGGAGGCGGGGCGACTTGTGCTGCAGCACCACCTGCTACGCCGACATCATTCATAAGTGCCAAGCTAACGCTGTTGTAAAAATCCCGTTCCTGCATCTCAAGCTGACGACATCACTCTAACATCATCAGCACTCACCTAATCAGCCGCCTGCAGCGGCATGACGTTCATGCTGGGCGGCAGAGCATAGCTGACCCTTATACCAAGACCGATTGCAGTCGGCACCTTTGAGCCAATCATGGAGGCAAGTTTCCCGAAGTAAGGACTTTTTGATTGTATTATAGGCCCTACTATCTCAGAGGACCTTTCCTGGACCCAGCACATTAATGTCATCATGAAGAAAGGAGTTTGCAGAGGTTTGGAATGACATTGGAAAACATGGCAAAATTCACAGCCTGGTATGGGGGCACCAATATTGCTGAGTGGAAAGCCCTGCAAAAGATAATGGACACAGCCCAGTACATCACAGTCAAAACTCTCCCCAGCACTGAGAAAATCTACATAAAATGCTGCTGTCAGACAGCAGTGGAACAAACTCAGTCAGAGACTCATTAACAGAGCCCTAGTTTGCAAATTATTTATTATTGGATATTTCTTCTCTGAATTACACAGTTTGTTTTGACTACCTTCATGTTTACTTCATCTTTTCTCTTTTTGCACTACCTGTAAGTAGAAATTCTGCCTGATCTGCAGCAAAAAAAAAGAATCTCAGAGTTGTATGTGATGGCATGTATGTACTCTGGCAATAAATCTGACCTTTGAACTTTAAACGAAGAAATTGGGAAGTGGACACTGATGAAATATGCTTTGAAAGAATTGACAGTGAATCTAGATGAAGGTGGACTCAGTTTATGAAAAAAAAAGTCTGGTTTGACTAACTAAAGGAATATTAGTTCAGCTGTGATTTAGTTTAAAACAAAGGTCAATAATTTTTCTTTTCATGTTACAAACAAAACGGCAGTCGACCTCACAAATTTTAGTAATCCAAAGGTTCCAGTCCTAATTCGCTTAATCTTTGCTGGAATCCTAATTGGCTCTCTTAATTATACTTCTAAAGAGGTTTTCTGTTGAGCAACAGGAAACAGCCTCAAGCATGTGATTCATTTTTGCTAAGAATGCGGTTGGGTTCAAGGCAGGCTTACAGGATGTCAGAGCTGATTACTCTCACTTAAATCCCATTAGCTTTTCCCATTTCAATAAACTACATTTGAACTAACACTGTTTTTATACCCAATGAAATTTTCGAACTAAAGGACAATACTCTCAAGACAATCGTAATCAGGAATGAAAAATGTCCAGTTCTCTGGATTTGAGTCTCTGACGAGCAGACTTTCTAAGGAAACTGGTTTGCTGTCCCAAGATTTATATAAACTGTTCCATTCGCTGATGCGTGTATGAAGTTGCAATGTTCAGCTGCGGTAGGATGGAAGCATTTACAAACAAATAAACAGGTTTTTCGGTTTGGATCCTCTGAGACAATCAAATATCGACCTTCTCCCTAGCTCTGATTAATGTTAACAGCTACTGGCAGTTGTATCGAACTGGGGTGGGGTGGAAGATTCCCAAACCTGCTGTACGCATGGGAAATTTCTGCAAACACTTCAAGAAGGAAAGCAAAAGAGCAATGGAGAAGGGGGGTGGGGGGGAAAGCTGAATGTTTCACTTTGTGAACTGTCAAGAGTTTCTTTGCACACACCATCAACCTTCACTTCTCTTGAAGCACCTGTGCACTGACAAAATTAGAAATGGACCAAAAGGGTCATGGTTTGTATAACCTGGAGTCCAGGAGTGAGTGGAATGAGCTGGAAACAGAAACAAGAGGCAGTTCTGGTGTTTTTGAAATTGGTAGATAATTCTGTTCCAGGCTGTGAAACTTTGCGACTGATCTATTGCAGTTCAGCTTTTTAGAAAAGTCTTTTTAGAAGACTGGAGTCCATTCTGTCCATAAAATCCATGCTTTTTCTATTTAAAAGCAACAGGTTAGATTCAGATTTCTGATTTATTTTCATGACTGTTGTGTTTGGAAGAGTATCAAGTTCAGTGAGTTCACAGAGAGACGAGTCTGGACACAAGTGTTACAATCACAGGTAACTTTATTGAATGCACAGGAGGAAAACAGGAGATAATGTCAAATAATACTTAATTACTCTACTATTAAACAATTGTAACATTCACATCAGACCTAGGTTGGAGTCTGATACCAGTGGTCGCCTATCTTCTGCACACTTCTGCACATGTACACTCCTACAAACAGAGACTTCATCAGACACTCCCGATCCCTCTACCTCGAGGTGTGGCTTAGTTTTAATATATAGTTGCTAACACACTCTACAAAATAGGGATTTAAACATTCACTCCCAGCTCCCTGTACCAATCGGGGGAGGGGCTTGCAGGGGTGGGGGGCAGAGGAGGTGGCTCCTGCAAGCCCTGATGTATCGCAGTACTGCGACTCAGCTTGTGTGTAGTGCAAACCTTACCCGTGACACTTCCAACAATGATCACAGTAGCAACCTGGCATGGAGTGATGTCAGGGCTTGGACCACAAGGTAGAGAGAAAGAATGTGCTATGCGTTGCTTTATACAGTTCTGATCTGGGTGCCTAGCCAATAATGACCCTAGGTAATTTAAACAAGCTAACGGCAATGAGTACACTATCGGGAGGGTGGAGTCCAATCTTAATTGAATGGTGATGTGACTTCCGAATAAGCTTCAGACAGGGAGGCCACATGTTTCTCCACAATCCACATGTAACAATGGGATCACATGCAACCCTGCAATTGTTTTATATTGCCCCAATTCTCTACTCTGTATCCCTTGGTACTGCAAATTCCTTTCAAATTCTCATCCAGTTCTCTTTCAAATGCGCCATGGTCTGGATGGCCATCTGCTTATTGTTTTGCACTGTGTATTGCTCCATATGGAACTGAACCATGACTTTTTATGTTTTCAAACAAAAAGTTTCTTTGGCTTGGCTTCGCGGACGAAGATTTATGGAGGGGGTAAAAAGTCCACGTCAGCTGCAGGCTCGTTTGTGGCTGACCAGTCCGATGCGGGACAGGCAGACACGATTGCAGCGGTTGCAAGGGAAAATTGGTTGGTTGGGGTTGGGTGTTGGGTTTTTCCTCCTTTGCCTTTTGTCAGTGAGGTGGGCTCAGTTTATTTACAATTAAAACACACACACACACACACACACACACACACACACACACACGTGTGTGTGTGTGTGTGTGTGTGTGTGTGTGTGTGTGTGTGTGTGTGTGTGTGTGTGAGTGTGTACACATGCAAGGTCTTTTAAGATTTATGGTGTCATAAATGCATATCCAGTGCAAAGACTTTTCACTGGTAGTTTGCAACAAGGCAGTATTTGCATCAACTTCTCCAGTTTCCAGTAACCTTCCCCCTTGTTTTCTTAAATGTTTTCCCTGTCCTTTCACTATTTCTCTGGCCCCATTACTTCTTCTCTTCTTTTCTTTCCTCTCCCTGTCCCTGTCTACCTGCCCATCACCCATAGCTTCCTTCCCCCAGCAGCTCATCACCTTCCTCCCATCAAAATGTACATTCCTCTGCCTCTTCCTCTTTTCACATCTGGCTTCTTACCTTTTGCTCCTTTCTTCTCCCTTCCACCTGTATACACTCTCACTTCCCAGCCTGTGCTCCTCTCAGCTCCCTTTTATTCAGGATTCTGCCCTTTCATTCCTATTCCCGACCAAGTGTTAAGGCCCAAAAATGTTGACTATCCCTTGCCCTCCACTGACCCACTGAGTTCCTCAGGTATTTTACGTGTTGATCCAATTTTTTTGTTGTTTCCCAAATGTGTTTTCTTTCTCTCTGTAGCCTCTGCTTTTATGTTTGACACATATGCTGCCTTGTAATTGTATGGACCAACTCCAAGAGGCAGGAAATCTAATGTCAATAACCTATTCTAAAATTTGTCTAAGATCACCTTATATGATGTTTGTAAAAGATTCTTAACAATCTTCTCCTATGTTCTCATCTGTTTCTGAATCTGCACCAGGATTTGTTGCTCCTTTTAATTTTGGAGCTAGAGGTATTGCATCATTTCCAACTATGTGTGGTTCTACCTGTTGATCTTGATACAACGCAACATGTTGTATCTTGTCGAGGCTTAGAAAGGACCCCATGTGAAGATGACTTCCCTTCAGCCCTGTTTTCTGATCTCTGAGGTAGCTGATGAGGACAACGTGGAAGCAGCAAAATGGACGGCTTCTCGGTTCCTGATGCACCAGATTCCAATCTTCATTTTGACAGAGGGGTCCAAGATAGGCAGAAATCAGACACCAATAAATAAAGCTGGATTGTGGACTCAGACATAAATGTCCTTTCCCAACATCTGCTCCTCTGAACCACATCACCCATTATTTTTCAGCTTGATCTTCTCCATTCGTCAAACTCCTCTTTAGATCGGGAATATTGCCAGCTACTACTCTTCCTAAGTATTTTGGTAAAGGAGAGGTAATTGGCTGTTTGTTTTCATTGATACATATCCCATAATTGAACAAGTATCATGAATTTAAAACCATACATATACACAGACATAGTCACACAAACTCACACACAAAAGCCCTCACATGCATGTAACATACACACCACAGAAACACACACCCATGTATGCGTGCACATTCATATAAATATTGACACACGCTCACACAAAGATGCACACACACACAAATGCTTGCACCCTCACAAACTAATGCACGCACATTCACAAATACACAAACATACACACAAAATGCATTATCACTCACATATTCTCACAAACACACACACACTCACACACACACAAACACACACACATTCACTCACTCACACATTCTCCAGAGCTACAATTGAATCTGCCTTCCACTGCACCTACTTTAACGCATTCCACCTAATCACTCTATATGTTAAAACAGCTTTTACTCATGTTACATTTTATTCTTCTGTCTATTTCACTTATATAGTGATCATCAGTTCTTGACCCTTCCATCAGAAGCAGAAGGGATGATGATGGATTATGCATAAGTCTATTGTACAATGAGTTCAGCATAAGCTCACAAACGTCCCAAAATCAGTCTCTTGGCATTAATTCTTAGGCTATGAAGGTTTGAGCAAACCAACCAATTTTCCCCTGCAACCGCTGCAACCGTGTCTGCCTGTCCCGCATCGGACTTGTCAGCCACAAACGAGCCTGCAGCTGACGTGGACATTACCCCTCCATAAATCTTCATCTGCGAAGCCAAGCCAAAGAAGAAATTTTAAAGTATTTGATCCACATTGAAATGAGCTCATTCACAGTTGCAGAATCCTGCCAAAAACATAAATACATTCTACTGTATCTCTGAGTAGCAGTACACCAAAAATAAGAATCTGAATCAGAATGTATCGTGGTGAAATTTGTTGTTTTGCAGCACAATTACAGAATAAATATAGTTATAAATGACTTTTAAAAATAAATAATTGGTGCAAGAAAATAAGATAAAGTGAAGTGGTGTCAGTGGTTCATTGATAACATCTCATGCTAACTATCGTCAAATGATTCCACAAGAGAGGCCCAATTACCAACTGTTCTGAGGCTACTTTATTTATGTAGATTCATATGGGAGTGGTTTAATTGCCCATTGATTTCGTGGCATCGAGAAAGCAGCAGCCTAGGAACACTGTCATTACGTACATACACGTTATCATTATGTACATGCACATTACTGCCAGGGCAAGAGAAAGTTGCTGATAGGCACCGGAAGACTGATTTTTGGGAAGATTTGTTTTCTCTGAAAGGTGAGCACCTATTGTGGAATTAATCTGTGCATCAGACTTCAGGCACCAATAATTGGATCTGAAAATATTGGAGAAATTGACATGGCACAAATGAGCATGCACACTGAATGTACATTTCCTCCTTTTTCTCACTCAAATGACAAGGAAGTTATCGATGGCATCAAAATTCTTTCTTGCAGCAACCACTCAGATGCATAAGAGACATCAGCTACCAACAACTCTGATCACAACATGCCATGACGAAAAAAGAGATCAGAAATATAAAAGGATACATAAATAAATAGGCCAGCGTGGTTGGTGTACTGGTTAGCGTAATGCCTTTTCGGTGCCAGTAGACAGGACCAGGGTTCAAATCCCACTGTTTCAGCGGCATAGCCAAGTGTTGACATTAAGAAAAGCGAGAGCACATAAGAAAGGCAACTCGACGATGGCTGTCAAAATTAATGTGCGCACATCAACAACGTGTACATTTTTAAATTCATTATACATTTTTATTTTGTATTTAGCAAAGCAACTACAACAGCCTCTTTCATCTAGGCTTCATTCTAGCAAACTTCAGGGTACCATCAGGAATCTTTCCCTTTCCGCTCCCCACTCCCCACTGTCTCCCACCTAAAGTCCCACTCTCCTCCCTCCCCAACCCACTCACCCTTTCCTCCATCCCTTTCTCCTCTCCCACCCAGCACACTTACACATGCCCAAATGTCATGAGAAAATGACAATCTTTCTCTCTACACCAGAACATCAAAAGACAAAATTTGGCTCATTTAGTCTTGATTACAGTAAATCTTCAGCTATCGTATTTCAGCTGACCACCGAATCCAGTACTTGCCTTGACTGCCTACACCTTATTCTCTGGCTGTTTTTTTCCAAGCCAGGTACATTTTGCCGAACACCCCATGACTGATGGGTTTGATAATAAAAAAGTCCTCGATGCTGGGTCTGCCAGCGTCTTGATTGCCTTTACATTCCTGTATGGGATGGCAGGGCTAGTGTGATCAGTTCTGGGAACCTCCTTCTCCAAATTGGATCCCACAGACCATTCCTTGCCATTCCAATGGAACATGGGTCACCCTCTGATTGAATACTGGTGCCCGTCTTATGGCTTGCTGCATGTCTGCTCTTCAAGACATTTTCAAAAGTTCCGCTGAGTCCTTCACTTATGGCTAACTTTGCCCTTCAAAAGATGTTGGGCTGGAATTGATACCAAATGTTAAGAATGGAATGCACTTTAAGAATACTCATTATTACTTTGATTTCATTTACCGAAGATTTTTTGTTCATTCCGTGTTTCTTAGAAGAGTGATCAGGGACATCTGAAGCTGCTTCATTCGGTCCTGAGGATGGGCTTGCCGGCAGCCGGAGTTGGTTTCTGGTTAAACTTTCATGGTAGTATAGCACATCAACACTTTTTTTGCAAGAAACGAGTATAGTTTTTCACAGAGTTCTCAACACATTTCTTCTTTTAATGGTGGTCGCTTATCAATCAGACCTTGATTGAAATCTTGTGTAAATCTAGCACAATGATTATTTGAAAAAGATCTGCTTCGGAAAGCTTTCTGAGTTAGGTCAAGTCGATGCCGATTGATTTGACTTCCACTCATTCTTTTATTCAAATTCACGAATTCAAAGGTATTCATAGAGCTCTGTGTGGTTATTTTCATGTCCTGCTTTAACAGACAGGGATTGAGTTGTGTACCAGGAGTGTGATGAGATGTTATTTGTTACCATCGGTGGGATCCAAAGGGCGCAAAGTTTGGTTACTTTATTCTGGTTGGAGCATCGCTTATCATCAAAAGTAGACCCACAACAACAGACTGATAATTGCTACCATGATGTTAAAAAAGGGAAAGATCAAATATTTAATTTTGTAATTTTTAAAAAAATAAAGCAAACTTCCATGAATTGCAATCGTTGCCACACCCTTTTAAAATAGTAGATCCAGTCAAACTAAAGAATATTTACAATGCCTCACTATGCACACCACTTTGTAAAAAGAGTGATAAAGTCATGTTACAACTATAATCTAATACTGAATAGCAACTTTGTTTCCTTTCTGCATTATGAAATTTAAAGTCATTATCTTGTCTGTCCTTGAGGGAGAGAGGGAAGGGGCAGCGAAGGAGCCGGGGGCGGATCAGAGGGAGCAAATATGCGGTGCGGGAGATACGTGGGGGTTCAGGGGGGCTGTCAGGCTGTAAAGACAGGGGAGCGGTTGTTCCCCACTGTCTGTAAGGAGTTTGTACATTCTCCCCGAGTCTGTGGAGGTTTTCCCCAGGGGCTCTGGTTTCTTCCCACCATTTGAAATGTACCGGGAGTGTAGGTTAATTGGCTGTGAATTGGGCAGCACGGACTCATGAGCCAAAATGGCCTGTTACCGTGCTGTATGTCTAAATTTAACATTTAAATTTAAATATTCACGGTTGTAGTTACTGCAAGAAAACAGTGACATTTCCTTGTGCAATTAGATCTTTTGGTAGTCCTAGAAGAGTTTATGGTCAGGGGTTCAAGAGCAAGATAGCTGTTGGAAAAAAAAAGCTGTTCTTGAACCCAGATGTGCTGGACTTTAGGCTTCTGTAACTTCTGTCTAAAGGAAGCAGCGAGAAGAGGTTGTGACCAGGTTTCTATGACCAGGAATAGCCATGATTATCCTCAGTGAAGAAGCTGCAGACTATGCTATTGGTTCAGAATTAAACCCCCTAATCAGAAAGCATTGTTCCAACAAAGATGCTGATTTAATTTTTAATTTTCATTTAAATTTTACTTTTAGAGATACAGTTCGGTAACGGACCCTTCTCCCCACAACCCCATGCTGCCCAAATGCACAAATAAACCTACAAACCTCCATACATTTTTAGAGGGTGAGAGGAAACCAATGCATCCGGAAGAAACCCACGCAGGTCACAGAATGTACAAACTCCTTATAGACAACACCAGATTCAAACCTGGGTCATTGGCCACAGAGAAAGAGTTGACAGAAGCAATTCAACAATGCATGCATTGATAATATTTTAACATAAGTTCTGTCATCAAACAATGGTTGTTTTGTGAATACTCATCAATACCAAAGATGTGCTCAGCACTGCAAAAGAACACGACTCACATCAGGACTTTACCTACATGTGAGCTTCACTGGGTCTATGAATGTGGACATGGGATTCCTTCTATCAGTGCTATTTCTGACACCATTCATGACCTTAAGACACTCCCAAATGTTTTGGAGCAATGAGGTGTTATCACTCTTTAATATAAGAAAACCAGCAGTCAACTGTGGACAAATACCAATGAAAGAAGAAACATTTAATTTTGTTGAATGATTTTGATTGAGGGATTAATAACAGCCAGGGGTCTGGCAGGAACTACATTTTTCATTAAAACTATTGTGAAAGGTTCTTTCACATCCAACTGAACCAGTTGACTGGACCCGTTTATCATCTCATCTAACAGTCCAGTACCCTCCTCAATACCACAGGAGAGAGTCAGTGTTGAGTTTATGCTCTAGTGTTGCCATTCTCAACAAGGGCCCTAAGGCCTCCTTGGGAGCCATTTCACATTTAAGTAAAAGCCTTGTTTTCTTTTCACCTCAGATTACATAAATGTATTTAATTTTTTTTCATGCCGTCAGTAAAAGTACAGAAGAAACCAAAACTTGACTGTTTCACAGGGAAGGGGACTAAAAACTTTGAGCAGAGTCCTAGGGTGGACTACAGCCATGAAAAGGTTGAGAATGGCTGCACTAGTGTCTGGGGTGTCTGGTATTCCAAGGTGAAAAATATGTCACTGAAGCCTGTACATAGCAGCACAGAAATGCCCATCAAGCCTGTGCCAAACTATTTTTCTGCCTCATCCCACTGATCTGAACCCAGTCCATAGCCCTCGATATCCCTTCCATTATCTATCAGTGTATAGTTCGCCCATTCTCCTGCACTCTAGGGGTTTCCTCGTGGTGCTTAAGTTTCTTCCCTTAATCCCAAAGCATGTTCCTTTTGGCAGGTAAATAAGCTCCATTAAGAAATCCCTGGCATTTAAATAAGTGCTAGAATCTGGGAGGGAATTGATGGAAGAATAAATTGGAGTACAGTGAAATTCATGTAAAGTTGGGTGTTTGATGGTTGGGACGATCTCAGTGGCCTGAAGGTGCTGTTTATTGCTTTATCTCTCTCTCTCTCTCTCTCTCTGACTCAATGTTTCTTTATAACATAAAGTTGGAAGCACTTTCAAACTATTGGCTGTCTGGTTATTATCCAGGCAATGTTTGCATGAATTTTTTTAGGGGAATGTTTTTTCCAAGAGTTCTTGCAGTAGCCATTTATTCATGGAAGTAATAAGCCAAAAGTAACGAATGAATAAATTTATTGTCATACACATAATCACAATGTACAGATGGACTGAAATTCTTGCTTGCTGTAGCTACAAGCATAAGAATTAAATTACCACACAAAAGAAAAACTATCCAAAATATGAAAGATACACAAATATTCCCAGTTGCTATTAGTGCAAGATTAAATTATGATACTACAATTGTACAGACAGAGCTCTGGTAGCCCCAGAGTAGCATTCTGGTTAAGTTAGCTCAGAGGACATTTAGAGTCTGATAATTGTTGGAAAAAAAATGTTCTTCCACTTCAAAATGCCAGATGTCTGGCCTCTGTACATAAGCCTGAAGGTAGCAGTGAGAAGAGAAATGATCAGGGGATCCTTTATGATCCTTCTTGAGGCAGAGTCTTAATGTAAATGTCTTCAATGATCAGGAAGTCATTGTCCATGATGGTCATGTCTAGGTTTAATTTTGTCTGCTGCTTTTGCCATCCTGGGCACTTAAATTTCCAAATCAGTTTAGTATATTTTCCACAGTACACCTGAAAGTTTAAAATGGTGTTTGATGACATGCCAAAGCTCCTCAGACTTCCTGGAAAGTTGAGGCATTGGTGTATCTTCTTCATGGTCCCCTCAGTGTTGGGCCCCGGAGTTCTCTGGTATGAGGATGTCCAGGAAATTGAAGCAGCTAACCCTCACCACTGCTGTCCCAGCAATGAAGAAAGGTGCATCAGCCTCCCCTTCTAAATAAGCCCTTTTGTCTTGGTGATAATGAGAGCAAGGTTATTGTTCTGGCACCATAGAAGGGGCAGCACAGTTGGTGTAATGGTTAGCACACTGCCTTTACAGCGCCAGCGATCAGGTCTGGGGTTTAAATCCCATGCTGTCTATGAGGAGTTTGTATGTTCTCCCTGTGTCTGTGTGGATTTTCCCCAGGGGGTCCAGTTGCCTCCCACTATTCAAAACATATGTGGTTTGTACGTTAATTGGGTGGCACGGACTCATGGGCTGAAATTTAAATTCAAAACCAAATTTTCAATCTGTACCCTATACTTTGCCCATCTTTACCTGTTATTCGGCCATCTGCAGAGATACTGTCATCAAATTTACAGGTTGAGTTGGAGCCAAACCTGGCTACACAATTGTGATTACAGAGAGAGAAGAGCAGGGGAATAAGCATACAGCCTTAAGAAGCACCTGTTATGATGCAGGAGTCGATGTTGCCCATCCACACGGATGGAGGTCTTCTGATGAGGAAGATGGGAATCCAGTTGCAAAGAGAGTATCAAGTAGAATAAAGATGAGACCAATTAGACATATTAATGAGAAAAGAAAGAAAATGAATATCTTTAACATTGAAAATGCAAATTGTTCACTAATTCAGCGGTGCCTCAAAATTTACTCCAGAAACCTTCATTGCAAGCATTGCAATAAAATGTATATATGAATTTAATCCCAAGAGGGTCAGGGCTGTGCAAACCATTTCCACTCTACCCTGAATGAAATGGTACAAGGTCACAATATATCCTGATGATGTGGAAAAACAATAAAGTTGGAAATGACTTTCACCTCCAGGTATTCAAGATCATAAAAATTAATTGCAAAGTACACACACTGACTGCACAAATAGCACTCATGCAAAACAAACAATAACATGATTTAAAACGCTATTTCCACTTTTGCCATTGCCTTTTCTTTTCATTCTAATAAGTGGAGTCCAAATAGACAGAACAAGCCTCAGCAACTAATTTAATCTTTTCTGGCACAAGTCAGTTCAATTCACATTGTGTCCCCTGTGCATTGATAGTGGATAACAGTCATTCTGCACACTTTCACTGCCTTGTACTGCAAGGTTCCTTCTGAAGTGTTAGGGCACCATAATCACAACATCAGACAGCCAGCAAGTCATTCAGTGACAGAAATGTAAAATTCTTCTAGATTACCCCTGCTCCAAAACTGTAGCTTTTCCGGAAAACTGCCCAGGCAGGAAAAGAGTTTGGAGAGCTGCTACATAAGAAGTAATGCTACCTGGGCAGTTATCACACTAAACACAGTGGAGAGGAATGATCTGCAAAATTCAGAAAAGATACAATGCTAGGCCTCCATATAAATTTCAAATGAAACGTAATTGTGGGACAGATCTAGCATCATGCATCTTATAACATTATTAAAGTAGAGAAAAAAAATATAATGAGTGGGAGCAGTAAAGTTCCTTCCTCACCATTTCCCCCCATTCATTCTAAATATCAGGAATCTGATTTGAACAAACGAGCTAATGGAATGAGTAATGAACAGGCTGGGATTGGAATGGGAAGTCATTAAATGGCAGGTTGGAAACACTATTATTGAAGAAATAACTTTTTTGTGGATATTATTAAAAACCTGCATTATCCTTAATTCCTCTACTTCAGGGAGAATCTTAGAGTATGCAGATGGAACAAATAATGAGAAACTGGAGGAACTCAGCACATCAGGTATCAGGCTTCTGATTAAACCCCACACAGTTATCTCATGATACTCTTGCATTGCACTAATTTATTATTTTTTTCATGTTGAATCTATACTCTATAATTATGGTCTTGTTTATATGGTTGTACGAATATCAGAGTTGTCCTGTTAGACTACTTGCAGAAGAACCCTGCTTACTGCACCAAATATAACATGACAAATAAACTTAATAGATCTTATAGCTTCACCACTGGAAGAATCCATGGCTGGTCCGTTTCTGTTCTGGATGTTACCATTCTGACTACTAAACTCAGCCAACTATTTAATCCCTGTCTTTAGTCTGTGTCTTTGTTGTCAGGAACATTTTAAGAAAAATAAGGCTACCCAGTATTAAGCTAATGTGGGCCGATCTATATCCCATTGAAATAGGAAAGTCCCTCTCAGTAAGACAACTTTCTGGACTTGTTATAATTTAGGGCCTCGACAACTGGATGTGTTCAAATGTAAAAAGGTCATGGATTGTGCACCAGAACATTTTGTTATTTTGGGATATAGGTAATGAAAGCAATAATTAAACTTTCAGCAATAAAAGTTACAGCTACAGAGACAAGCAAATTGCAGAAGTCAAAGCAAACAATCTAGTGATCTAGCAGATTGGATATTAGAATGTCAGATCAGGGTTAAGCTACAATAACAGTGTGAGCCGAAGTGATAGAATTGAAGCAATGTTCAATGGAGAAGGGGTGGGGTTAAAGCAAGAGGATTTTAGCTTCCTGGAGTTTAACTAAACATCTAAAATAGAACTGAATAGTACAAACCTTCACACCGATATTGACATCACATCTCTGGTGAAATCAGTGAATGGTGCATAGATTAGAAATTGAAGGAGGTAAGAAAGATTTTTGGCAGATTACAGAGAGGAGACTTTTGGGTGGAAATGGAGCCCAATGCAGAATTTTACCCGTGATTAATTTATTAACTTACGTACTAGAAGAGGGCAACAGGGCAATGAAGAGAAGACGTCAGATGAGGACTCTTAACATATCTTTGTTCCCAGCATGTTACTTCAACAAATTCCAATAAATTGATCAATGAATAATAACTAAATGGTGTGAGTGAAAGAAGATCCTGGGCACAACTTTGAGCTAAGCTTCTCCAACTTCTTTCTCCAAGACTTGTTCATAAATTCAGATAATACTCAGCAGGAATGAAAGGGAGAGAGACACAAAGAGAGGTGCTGCTGCTTCAAAGTTCTGCAGACGTGGACTTTAATGTTCAGATCCAGTATTTTCTAAGTCATCTCTGTACATTCTCTCTATGACTACATGTATTTGCCCTGGAGGCTCAGTTTTTTTTCCCCCCATAATCTTAAAGACATGCTGGCAAGTTGATTGTCAACTGTAAATTACCCAAGGCAGAAAAATCAGTTGATGGGAACACGAGAAAAAAATAAGTTACAGGAAACAAGTGGTGATGGGATTGAAGGAAATATTCTGAGAGTCAACATTTATTCAATGGGCCATACAACCTCTGTGAAAAGACTTCAGCTTAATATGACTTTCTCTGCTTCATTGCTATAAAGGAAAAGGAAGTGTTGGATCTTCTTAGAAACATCAAGAGTGATAAGTCTCTGGGGCCAGATGAAATGTACCCCAGCTTGCTGTGGGAAGTGAGAGAAGAGATAGCTGGGGCAGTAGCGATGATCTTTGAATCCACTTTGGCTGCAGGGGAGGTGCCGGAGGATTAGAAAATGACAAGTGTAGTCCTCTTGTTTAAAAAAGGTAATAGGGAGAATCCTGGGAATTATAGACTGACCGGTGAGTCTTATGTCCAAACTAATGGAGAGATAGGATCTATGAGCATTTGAAGATGTACAGTCTACTAAAGGATAGTCAGCAGAGCTTTGTGCCTCATGAGTCTAATTGAGTTTTTTGATGAGGTAATAAAAGAAATTGATGAGGGCAGGGCATTAGATGTGGTCTACATGGATTTAAGCAATGCATTTGACCATGAGAAACTCTTCCAGAAAGTCATGAGACACGGGATCAATGGCTGTGTGGATTACATATTGGGTTGGAAGAAAGTATTCTGCCAGGAGGTCAGTGACTTGTGGAGGTCTGCTAGCCTGCTTTCTGTCATTTTTGTAAATAACCTTGATGAAGAGGCAGAAGGATGGGTTAGTAAGTTTGCATATGACGCAAAAGTTGGAAGAATCGTGGATGGAGCTGAAAGTTGTAGAAAGTTACAAGTGGATATTGACAGGATGCAGAGTTGTGTAGAGAAGTAGCAGATGGATTTCAATCTGAATAAGTGTGAGGTGATGCATTTTGGAGGACTAACCAGAAGGCTAAGTAGAGGGCTAATGGTCAGTTACTTAAAGTGTGGATGAACAGAGGGACCTTGGGGTTCAAATCCATATATCCCTCAAGGTCATCGCACAGGTTGATAGGATAGTTAAGAAGGCCTATGGGATGCTGGGATTCATTAATAGAGGGATTGAATTCAGAAGTGGAGAAGTCATGTTCCAACTCTACAAATCTTGGGTAAGACCACACTTAAGAGTATTGTGTTCATTTCTGGTCACCTCATTATAGGAAGGATGCGGAAGTTCTGGAGAGGATACAGAGGAGATTTACCAGGAAGTTGCCTGGATTGGGAAACAAGTCTGATGACGCAAAATTAGAAGAGGTGGGACTTTTCTCTTTGTACTGTAGAAGGATGAGAGGAGACTTGATAAGAGGTCTACAAGATTATGCGAGGCAAAGATAAGGTGGACAGCCAGCACCTCTTACCCAGGGCAGGATCAGCAAACACAAGAGGACATATATACAAGTTAAGGGGGGAAGTTTAGGGGAGACATTAGGGGTTAGTTTTTTTTAACGCAGAGTTGTGGGTGCCGAGAATGCCTTGCCTGGGATGGTGGTGGAGGCTGAAACATGGGGGGCATCTTAGACACATGGATGAAAGAAAAATAGAGGGTTATAGAGTAGGGAGTGTTTTTAAAGTAAGAAATATTTGGGTCAGCATGTCATCGATGACCAAAGGATCTGTACTGTTCTATGCAGCAATAATAAATATGCTAAACTATCTGGCCATGCAGTGAAATGGTCATGCTATCTTGCTGAGCACAGGAAAGGAAACATGAGAAGAATTTGCAATGTCTGCTGGATAAAAATTATAACCAAGGTGCTCCCACACTGGCTGGGATCTGCTGACATCAGACAGAAACAGAAAGGCAAAGGAAAATTCTCCTTCACTCTCAGGGATTTCAGCCTTTCAGGTTCTGTCTGATGTCAGCAGTCTGCAGACCACAGCTAACATAGGAGCATCTTACTTTATCATTCATTTTATCCTGTAGCCACAGCAAAACTGAAAGTCAAAGGTAAATTCTCCTTCACTTTCAGGGTTCTTGCCTAGGTACCAGGAAGTATGATGATGGGCAATTGGAAAATAATCACTGAATAGGATGAGCCAGAGCAGCTAGTTTATGGTCTCACTCTTGGAAAGCATGGGTGGGAAATTTCTAAATGAGTGGAAACATCCACAACACCCAGGGATACCAAGATGATGTGGGGGAAAGCTTGCTGTATTATGCCTATATCTACTCTTATCAAACACAATGCAACATCTGTCAACCATATTGTGGCATTGGTCCTGAGCTGTGAGACTCTATTGCAGGTGTGGCTGACCTTTTAATTTTCATTTTAGGTATACAGCACACTAACAGGCCATTTTGACCCTGGGGGTGTAGATTAATTGGTCAGTACTGACTTGTGGGCCAAAATGGCCTGTTACCGTGCTGTATGTCTCAATTGAAAATTAAAAGGTTGGTCACCTTGCTCTATTGCCTCAAGGTCGTAAGAGATTTCTCTTTCTAACATTTTACCAGAGGATCATTTCACTGCAGAAGCTGGTACCTTTATTCAATGTGGCTGCTCCCATCATTGATCTCACCACAAGTTGAAGGGAGAAGGGCTTTGAGTAGTGATTCAAGTGGGAAATCCCAGAGAGTAACATGTGATATAGGATGAAAATGGCAATCCAGTTGGCATCAGAGTTCAGTTCAGGTGACTTTCAGACAAGCCAGTGAGGAGAAGGGAATACATTTCTATATGGGATTAAACCTTACCACCTGCAACTATATAATTAATTTGTTACAAAAGTTGATACCCTTTAATCCAGTGGTTCTCAACCTTTTTCTTTGCACTCACATACCCTTTAAGTATTCCCTATGCCATAGGTGCTCTGTGATTAGTAAGGGATTGCTTAAGGTGGTAGGTGAGTGGAAAGAAAAAGGTTGAAAACCACTGTTTTTAATTGTACCTAATTGACTTGTTAAGTGCAGCTTCATAACTCCAAAGGAAAAGGGCCAATGACAATTTTTCTCAAGCAAAATATTTCAATTAACAATCGAGTCTAGAGCAATGATTCTCAACCTTCCCTTCCTTTCGCACTCACATAGCAGCTTAAGCCACCCCTTACTAATCACAGAGCACAGACCTCGCATAGGGTGAGTGGAAAGGCACTGCTTTAATCTTTGAATAAACATACTCAACAACAGCCAGCAACTATTTTTTCTCTCGTCTCCTTTTCCAAATCTTTCTGCTTCCCTGTAATAATGACCTTGCCCACCACCTTCCTTACTTGGTGTCATATGCAATTATATCTTTGCTTTCAAATTCAAAATAGTTTCAGTACATAGTCATTTGCTTTTTTTTTTATTTACAGCATAACAGGCAAAAAGTTGTCATACGGATTGCAATATTTCCCATTTGGCAGAGTAAAATCACAATGTTAAGCATTGGAAGTACAATATATCTAAATAAATAAACTAGGCATAGTAATTTACAATGTATTATGCATGACTTTAATGAAGTCGTCACTACAGTGAGTATTGGTCATTTAATAAATAAAAAATTAAGACTTAAAAGCATTTTGTGAATAATGAATCTTATTGTGTTCTTTCTCATGAAAATACATCCATTTTGATTCATGATTGTCATTTGGTTGAATTCATGTATATTCTTGTGATGACTGAAGATACATAATTAATCTTCTCCAATTCAACGTAGTTTGGTTGCAGGTCAATAATTGTTCATTACTTTTGCATACGTTTAATACCTGGAGACAAAGAATGACATCGAAAAGTTAAACAAACAGGGCTTTAAGGAAAGAAAATCATGCAATTCGAAGCTTAAGTTGATAACTTTGAAAAAGCAAAAGAAAAACAAAATGAACAATCCCAAGAGAAAAATATCCAAGGCAATCTCTTGCATCTCTCCATTTAATCTTTCATGTAAAATTGAATCAGTTTCCCATGTGCAGGATGCATTCATCCGATGAATCCTAATTAATGTACAAGCTTCAATAAATTGCTGCTTGGTGATTGCAGCCAAACCTTGTTTTGTCCTTGCACAAAGTTGACACATGCAGATACTCACTAGGAAGTCACTGGAAACTCTACAAATGCAAACTAACTTATTTTCCCTTACCAAAAGAAGCCAATTGTCATCTGCTCACAGCTACAATGGTTAATAACCCAACTCTCTTTTTAAAAAAAAAATATGTGGATTCTAAAAATAATCAGTGCACATTCAAGCACAATTCAAAGGAATACAAGGTTATTTATTCTGACGCAATTTGGGACATGATATGGAACTTCGCAGCAAGCATAATGTTGGGACGAGAAATTTGTACCATTTTTATACAACTTTAAAGTCCAATTTGTCCTTGCAAGTAGGTGATGAATTATTTCTTCTTCTTAGTCAATCCCTCAGGCTTGAGGATGACCTATTTCAGTTTAGTGAATTATGAAGGAACTAATGATGCCAATTTGGGAACCCCAGATTCTTCCACAGATGTGAAGCAATTTGTGGCGGATGGTACTTTCAGCACACCGGCACCCAACACAGCCAGTGTTGAAACTAAATCAATTAATCTGAGTTGCAATGCAGTCTGAACAAAAACAGCAGCCAATTCAGCATTTTCTGTAATTTTCCAGTACGACTGATCCTAAACCTCAACTTCTCTTACCCACTGGATCCCCAAACACAATCTGCTAGAGATCCTGATGAAAAGTTTCAGTTCAAAACAATGACCATACTTTTCTCCCACTGATGCTGCATAGCCCACGAGTTCATCCAGCAGATTGTGTTTGACTTCTGCTGTCTCCCGTGGATTTCCATATCAGATACAAAAATCTGTTAACTTCAACCTTGCATATACCATAGTCAGCAACTGTTGCCCTCAGAGGTGCAGAAAACTAGCGTTTCACAGTCTTTCAATTGAATTATTTCCCCCTCCATGCACACTTTCATTATAATGGATGAACTAATAACCTGAGATCATGCCTTTCACCTATTGAGCCATGTGGTTCAATGAGATTACCCATCATTCTTCTGAACTCTGCACTGGTGTATTTTCTCCTCAATCACAGTAATGTTAGACCCATCTCAGTAAATCATGGTTATAACCAGAAAATTTATACATTCAGATGATCCTATGGTGTAACCAACTGAACTACATTTAAATGTCACCGAATCAAGAAATCGATGCAAGTTCAGAATTTTTTTTGAAGTGAGTTCAAATATCATCAGTTGAATATAAGCTATTGTAAGGTTATAAAGGAGAAATACATTACTTATAGTGGATAACAAGGGCATATTTTCTCCAAGTCTGAATTACAATCCAATTGTTTTTAATTCGAATTTGTCTGTTAATGCATTGTACTTAAAAAAGTTTCATCATATGAGCTGAAATTATTAAAATTGCATCTTGTGGTTTAATTCATTCAACAGTAACAAGGCAAGAGTCTTACGTTTGCAATACGTGCATTATTATGTCAAATACTTTCTGGGATACATTATATTCTGGTCACATCAGAAATTTTATGGGCATCCTATTACAAGCAAATCATCAATAAGCTTGATTGCATTTCTAAATGTCCCGATGAAGATAATTAATTATACTACAAGGAAATGAAAATTGTTCACTTTCCCCATCCTCAAATTCCAGTTTGTCACCCAGTGATACAGTATTTGTAACCAACATCTGGAATATGATATAAAATGCATGAAATAGTTATTTCAGCAGGCTTCAGTAGGGTTTTATAGGGTTTAAAAATGATGTAAATGTGTAAAGGTGTAAATGTACTGTCCTAGTGACAGCTCCAGAAAAATTGACTGTTCCATTGACTTGGAACCAATGTTAATGATGTTCACATCTGAGTATTATGCTGTCTTGTAAAACAATTACAGATCTAGCGGAGTACAATTTGTGGAGGGGGGGCTCATGCAAATGAATTATATGTTGGGAAATCAAATTTAAAATCTATTTCAGTCAGAGTACTAAAGAAGATATTACAATCACAAATTTTTAATTTGAATATTAGACATCCTGGATACACCAAACAGCATGTTGAGAAAAATCAAATATAATTAAAGATAAACTTTTCTACTTCAAATTTCAAATCATAAAAATATTGTCACAAAGTGGAAGTTCTTAATATTACTTTCAAAATTAAGAACGCTTATTTTTTAAATTATAGCATTAAAAAAATTAGTGTCACTGCCATATTCAAAATATTTCACATTTAGTGATTGTGAAAGTGATTTATATGAAGTCTGAACAAATATTACATTGAATGTGATAATCTATCCAACTCTCAAAAGTGCCAAGTGAATCACTAAAGTACTGTAATACCTTGGTTTGAAAGAATTTGTTTTGTCTGGATGGTAAAACAAGTCAGCCTGATGAGTTATGGCTTGGAACATCAGCAAACTGCGATGAACCTGGGCCCCTATGTAACATAACCCTATGTTCCTGAATCTCTCATGAAATTCTAATGCGAGTCATACTTGAAAATATAATGTCAAGAGTCAATTGTGTCAATGCATTACCAGGTTAACTCACTTTCAAAGCGTCGCATTCTGATGGCAAGACAAGTCACTGGCCATCATAGTTGATGATATTCAGATCCCTGTACTGCTGAACTTTATAGACACTAATTTTCATGATAAAGACCCTCCAAGATTATTTCAGTTCACGCAAGTCTCCAAAATTTCTGTGTTATTTGATATTGTACCAAATGTTAAGGAGAGATTTGAAGCAACGTGACAGAATGAAACTATGGTGTATATTCCATTCACAGTTCACGCAAATAATTCAAATTGTGTTGGTAGTTATTGCACATAAACATTGTATTTTAACATTCATCTTTTTAAAAATTGAATAATAGGATTTCAACTCCAATTTAGGCCAGCGGGTTGCCTTGTCAAAAATTTTTAACTATGGTGGTTTATTTTCATTTTGTCTTCCATAATGGCGATTAACAGTGGGATCACATAACCCAATTGAACAGCTTGAAGGTGTTTTTTTTTTAAATCTTGTGGGGCACATGTTGCACCTCCAGCACAATGCACAAGCCTAAAGCAATTCACTTCAGAATAAAAACTCTCATAGAATGGCCAGCTGGATGTTGTACAAACAAAGTGCCTTTGGATCCAGTAAGTGCAAGCACAACTTGGTTGAAATTTAAAAACAAGGCACTTGGATGCAATATGAAAGGATTGGCACCATAATGGAAAATTGATGCTGACTTGGTGCTGCAGGGAGATAATCTCCCAATTAAGGGCACTTACAAATGTACTTATATGGCATTTGATGACTTCTGCTTTTTAAATGTCAAATCCTCATCTTTATTTTCTTAAAGTATTAATTTATGCTAGTAACTTTCACATCTAAGTTCATTTCCAGAGCCTTATTATTCAATATTTGAACTTTAGACCAAGGATAATTCACAAGTACTTTCCAGATTTGTTGTTTAGAAAATGTTTTAGAGTCTAATACCACTGTTTGTAAATGGATCCAGTCATGACACTACGATTAGAGCAGAAAACATGATAGTTCAGGCTCTTCGGTTGAGTAGGTTGAAGTTGTGCCAATCTATATAAATCTACTCAGCTAACTAAACCTCCCATAGCTCACACCCATAACCCTTTATATTCTTCTTGCAACCATGGATCCATCTAAGAGTCTTTGAAATGTACCCATATTCCAGCCTTCATCACCAGCATTCCAGGTACCCAATACTCTCTGCGCGTATAAACTTACCCCTGGCATCTCCTCTAAAATTTTCTCACCACACCTTAAAAATTGTCCTCTGGTATTTTCTACTGTCACCCCAAGCCTATCCATCCTTATCTATGCTTCTCATAATCTTGTAGACCTCCATTAAGTCACCTCATCATTTTTCAGTGCAAAGAAAAAAAGCTGTTAACCCTGCCTCATAAGATTTGTTCTCCAATTCTGGCAACATCTTGGTAAATCTCCTCTGCACCCTCTCCATAGCTTCCATATCCTTCTGACAATGAGTCGACCAGAACTGAACAAAATTATTCCAAGTGTAGTCTAACCAGAGATTTATAAACCTGCAAAATTATCCCACGGCTCTAGTTCTCAATCTGACTACTCAAGGCCAGCATACCATAAACCTTAATTTCCCTATCAACCTGCATGGCTTCTTTGAAAAATCTATGGATTTGGAACCCAAAGTCCCTCTGTTTTTCCACACTGATAAGGACCATTAACCACCTTAAAGTTCAACCTTTCAGTGCATCTCTTCACACTTATCCTGATTGAACCCAATCTGCCACTTCTCCAACCAACTTGGCACTCTATCTATATCCTGTTGTAACCTACTACAACCTTCTACACTATCCACAAAACCTCCAACCTTTATGTCATCTGCAAATTGACTAATCTTTACTTCCACTTCTTGATCCAGGTCATTCATTTATTAAAATCACAAAGAGCAGTGATTCACGAAGATTACTAGCACACTGGGACTAGTCCAGGGAAGTGCACTATTTGTTAATTAATTCACAGGGAGGTACAAGAAAATATACAATGAATGTACAGCATTTGAAACTGCCTTCCCATTAATTGAAACACTTTTTCATACAAAATTTATTTTAAACATTAAAGGAGATGAGAATTTTGAAATCAAGCCAGTCATCCCGATGAGTTACGGCTTAGAGAGTCAGCAAACAGCAAAGAACTTGGGCCCCAAGTTAAATAATCCAATGTTTGTGAATCTTTCATGAAATTCCACTACCAATCATATGTGAAAATGTAATCTCAAAGTGAATTATGTCAATGCATTGCCCATTTTCAAAGTACCCAAATCTGCCAGCTCATATGAAATACATTATTTTAAAAAAAAATTTTGATGAATTTAAAATTGCTACTGAAAAAGGAGGGTCCTGTATGAGCAAACCTTGAAATTTATATGATGCCAAATCCTATCCTCCTCCCCCCCATCCCCCACCAGGAGGTTTCTTTGTCAAAACTTTGCAAGTAAGCGACTGGATTCCCAATTCAGCTCCAAAATAAAGATAACTATTTTATTACATATCCACCCCCCAACCCCCACTGCTCTTCAGGAGGTTTCTTTGTCAATACTTTGCAAGTAAACGACTGGATTCCCAATTCAGCTCCAAAATAAAGATAACTATTTTATTACATATCCACCCACCCCCCCCCCCCCAAAACCCCACTGCCCTTCAGGAGGTTTCTTTGTCATTACTTCGCAAGTAAGCGACTGGATTCCCAATTCAGCTCCAAAATAAAGGTAACTATTTTATTACATATCCACCCCCCCAGCCCAACCCCCATTGCCCTTCAGGAGGTTTCTTTGTCAATACTTTGCAAGTAAGCGACTGGATTCCCAATTCAGCTCCAAAATAAAGATAACTATTTTATTACATATCCACCCCCCCCACCCCCCAAACCCCACTGCCCTTCAGGAGGTTTCTTTGTCAATACTTTGCAAGTAAGCGACTGGATTCCCAATTCAGCTCCAAACTAAAGATAACTATTTTATTACATATCCACCCCCCCCACCCCCAACCCCCACTGCCCTTCAGGAGGTTTCTTTGTCAATACTTCGCAAGTAAGTGACTGGATTCCCAATTCAGCTCCAAACTAAAGATAACTATTTTATTACATATCCACCCCCCCCCCTCCACCCCCAACCCCCACTGCCCTTCAGGAGGTTTCTTTGTCAATACTTTGCAAGTAAACGAGTGGATTCCCAATTCAGCTCCAAAATAAAGATAACTATTTTATTACATATCCACCCCCCACCCCCCACTGCCCTTCAGGAGGTTTCTTTGTCAATACTTCGCAAGTAAGTGACTGGATTCCCAATTCAGCTCCAAACTAAAGATAACTATTTTATTACATATCCACCCCCCCCCCCCCCCAACCCCACTGCCCTTCAGGAGGTTTCTTTGTCAATACTTTGCAAGTAAGCGACTGGATTCCCAATTCAGCTCCAAACTAAAGATAACTATTTTATTACATATCCACCCCCCCCCCAACCCCACTGCCCTTCAGGAGGTTTCTTTGTCAATACTTTGCAAGTAAGCGACTGGATTCCCAATTCAGCTCCAAACTAAAGATAACTATTTTATTACATATCCACCCCCCCCCCCCCAACCCCACTGCCCTTCAGGAGGTTTCTTTGTCAATACTTTGCAAGTAAACGAGTGGATTCCCAATTCAGCTCCAAAATAAAGATAACTATTTTGTTACATATCCACCCCCCAACCCCACTGCCCTTCAGGAGGTTTCTTTGTCAATACTTTGCAAGTAAGCGACTGGATTCCCAATTCAGCTCCAAACTAAAGATAACTATTTTATTACATATCCACCCCCCCCCCCCCCCCCCAACCCCACTGCCCTTCAGGAGGTTTCTTTGTCAATACTTTGCAAGTAAGCGACTGGATTCCAATTCAGCTCCAAACTAAAGATAACTATTTTATTACATATCCACCCCCCCCCCCCCCCCAACCCCACTGCCCTTCAGGAGGTTTCTTTGTCAATACTTTGCAAGTAAGCGACTGGATTCCCAAATCAACAACTTGATTCACATCCAGGGGTGAGGGCATCTTTCATCCAAGCAGACTATAATCAAGGGGGGGGGGGGGAAATGTTTCAAAAACGTGGGGGGGGGGGGGGGGGGTTGGCACTGGGAGGTGGAGATTCCATCCTGTCCGCCTGTGAAAATGCCCAAACGGATTAGATTTCTGCAAAGATACCCTTGCTTCTCGCCCTCTGGGCATCCAGCAGTAAACGGGTTCCACCATCCCATCCCCTTTAAAAACAGCGCAGTCTTCTCGATGGATGTTTGCTGGACTAAATCTGAACCCCCCTCCCATTGAATCGATGCAATGAGCTGACGGGGCGAGGAGCAGTCCGAAGGCGTGCACACACAGACCCGGCTCAGGGGGGAGCAAAATCAAAGAGGCGCCCCCCTCCCTCCCTCCGCACCAGCGTGACCCTGTTGATTTCACCGGGCTCGCGGTGGCGGCAGAGCAGCGGGTCCGGACTCACCGTCCGGATCAGGACACGGTGCTGATGGGTGTGGGCGCGCAGAGGTGGGCCAGCTGCCGCGACTTCACCGACTGAATGGCCTGCCGGTTCTTGAACTGCACCATCCCCAGGGTGATCTCGGCGTTCCACGTCGCCTCTTCCAGGCACCTGAAGTCGATCTCCTTGCTGTCTGTCATCACCACGGTGAAGTAGACGTAGCGGCCTTTCCTCTCCACGCAGTCCACCGTCTTCATGTTCTCGAAGGCCAGCACTTTGCATTTGGCCCGGCTCGCCTTCGGGTCGTGGATGCAGAGACCGGCGTCCGTCAGCAGGCAGTGTTTCCTCTTCCACAGCTGCAGCAAGCCGTCGCTCCTCTTCTCCAGCAGCCCTTCCTTCAGGATGGGCTGGCTGCTCATTGTCGGCCGCGCCGCCGTTCCCTGCACCTCTCGACCGGGGAGCTTCTGGGACGGGAGACCCCCTTCTTTTCTAATGCATCGCTCCTCTGCGCCCGACGCGGGTCTCTGCAGCCGCGGAACAGGGACCCGGCGGCCTTTTTATTCATCTCGCCATTTCTTCGCCCAACCCTCCGCTTTGACGTCTCGCAGATCAAAGGCTCGCTCCTCCGCAGCGGATAGTGGGGAGGAGGGAGGAGGGAGGAGGGAGACTGCATCACCGAGGAAGTCCCGTCTTTAACGTCACCCCCAACAAGTCCTGGCGTTGGGGGGGGGGGGAAGTCCCGTCTTTAACGTCACCCCCAACAAGTCCTGGCGTTGGGGGGGGGGGGAAGTCCCGTCTTTAACGTCACCCCCAACAAGTCCTGGCGTTGGGGGGGGAAGTCCCGTCTTTAACGTCACCCCCCAAACAAGTCCTGGCGTTGCGGGAGGGGGGGGGGGGGATAAAACCAAAGGAAAACCTCCAAGGCAAAGGAAGAGCACTTCTCCTGCCATTCTTTGTGGCCACCACCTGCTGCGGTCCAGAGAGAGAGCGAGAGACAGATTGCTGACCGCTCCCACTTCTTTCCGATCTGCCCACGTCCCTGCCAACAGGGTGCAAGATTTCTAGATGCATGGCCTCCGATTTACCCCCCCCCCCCTCAGTCTGGCTCCTTTGCAAGGGGTGTTCATTCCCTGCCTCCCTCCCGTACTGGACATGCGATGATTGCCTTGTTCCCGCAACGCCGCACTCTGCAACTGTTCTTGCTCGAAGGACGCGTGGGCTGAATGGCCGTCGCTCAGTTTTCCTACACTCATCCCCCCCCCCCACCCCCCACCCTCTCATGAGAGAGGAAGAGTGTTAACGTTCCTTTCTAAAGTCGCCATTATTTCTCCATTTCAGAACTTATTGTTGTGAAGAAGTCATGAAATTCGGGGCTTGGTGGCAGCATCAGGGGGCAAGGGTTCGGATGATAACCATGGAAGAATAACAATAACACTGAGGCCGTGTCTTTGGTTCATTGATTATTCAGGAATCTGACGGCAGCAGGGAAGAAGCTGCCCCTGTGCCTCTTCTTGAGGCAGCTGGACTTTTTTGCTGATGGTAGCAGAGCGAAGAGGGCATGGCCTGGGTGTCTTTGAAGATAGAGGCTACTTCTTTAAGACACCCCATCAGGAGATAGATGGAAGGCATGGCCTGGGTGTCTTTGAGGATAGAGGCTACTTTTTTAAGACACCGCCTCAGGTAGATGTCCTCGATGTCTGGTGCCTGTGAGGTTGCAGGCCAAGTTGTCAACCCTCTGGAGTTTCCGAGTTCCCAGCATTTTCTGTTTTCATTTCATTTTACCAGCATCTGCAGTTTTGTTTTGCTTTGGATTGTGTGAAAGGCATTTCATTAACACACACACACACACACACTGGAGGCAGGTGTGGTCTGGGCCTGATGGCTCACTCACCCAAGGAAAGTGCACGTTTAATGCATCGCCTCTCCTTTCTCAATATAGTGATCGCTGCATGGCCACTCTCTGGTTTGCCAGGCAAGAGGTCACTGCAAATGGCCTCTCCTACATTACAGCATCCTTAGCAACAACTTCTTGTTGGTGTCCCCCGTTTTCACTGGAAGTGGCTTGAGTTTGCTATGTCATGCTGCAACTGAGTGTACAGCAATATTTCTGGATGGGTAGGCTGTGCTTGTTAGCCTTAGTTGATAGCCAGTCGAAGAGAAGGAAAAGTCTGATTTCAAATTTGGATGGATGGGGCTCATTAGCCTTGTCAGGTCATCCATCTAGGAGAAGGTCACTCTGATGTAACACCTATGACCTGTGAACATGGCTGTCACCATCCCAGTGTGCTGAGCTGTGGTAGAGAAACCCTGGGTGTAAAGGGTGGGGCCAGTACTGAACACACTGCCCTCCACCTAAAAAATCTATTGAAGGACGTGCTCATGTCCTCGCTCCTGCCTAGATCTTTGTTCATGGAGCCTAGCCATGATACACATAATGAAATTTGTTTTGTGATTTTACAGTATGTATGGTCCTGGTGTTTCTGCATCACTATAAAGGTGAGGGACTGTGTGTCGGAACGGTTATTGAGGGAGCGATCATTGTTGGAGTGGACTGAGTCAGAGCAGAAAGGCTTTGGCTCAAGAGGTTTTGGCAAGATAGAGGCTGAGATGGTGGTGCAGGAGCTGAAGTAAGAAAAAAGCCACACTATTCGAGGAACAAAGTGGGTTGAGCAGGTAGAATCACACAAGGGTAGGTTTTATGTATCATTTTTTTTTCTCACTAGTCATAGAAGTGGGAATAGTAGCCAAAGCAGGGGAATGTTCTTCTTACAGAGTGTGAGTCTTCAGGGGAGCCAGCAGGATCCCTGACGATGTTAGCTTCAAGTGCATCCAGCTGCAGCTCCTGATAAACCAAGTTAAGGAATTGGAGCTTGAGTCAGGTGAACTCCAGGAGGAAAAGGGTGTGATAGACAGGAGTTACAGGGATGCTATCACACCTAGGAGGCAGGAGGAGGGTAGATGGGTGACAGTAATTAGAGGGAAAGGGAAAAGGCAGGCATTGCAGGGCACCCCTGTGGCTGACCTTAATAGCAAGTATAACAGTTTGGATATTGTGGGCGGAGGGGAAACGACCTACCACGAACAAGTCACGGTGATCAGGTTTCTGTCATGGAATCTGATCCTGTGGCTAAGACATGGTCCTTTGACATAAGTTCCATAACCAAGAAAGCCCAGCAGCATATTTACTTATTCAGGAAAGTTCATCTCCCACCCTCCATCCTACAGAGAATATTCCACAGAGAATGTATTGAGAGCATCCTGTTGTGATAGTACAGATCTATCACCAATGTACATAGTGTATATAGTTACTGTATCTAGACTGTGCTTACAGCGATTGGCTGAGAGCTAAGCCACGCCTATTGTCTGGCCTTAAAGGGTTGTGTCCCTAGCCAGGTCAGATCATTCCGGACTGGTCGGCCACCTGTGAAGAGCTCCTGTCTTTTGTTAATAAAAGCCTTGGTTTGGATCAACAAGTCTTTGATTCTTTCGAAGAGCTCTACACCTGTGTAACTGCATCACCACCTGGTTTGGAAGCTGTACCTTCTCAGACCAAGAAACCCTGCAAAAGACAGTGAAGTCAGCGGAAAAGATCTCCTACCATGATGGACATCTACAACACTCGATGCAGGTGAAGGGCAATAAGCATTGTGAAGGACTCCACCCACCCCTCAAGTAAACTGTTCTTCTTTCTGCCATCTGGTAGGAGGTACCGCAGCCCTCGGGCCCTTAGGTCCAGATTGGGTAAGAGTTTTTTCCTCCAAGCCATTAGAATCTTGAACTCCCAGATCATTTGGGGATTGGGTTCCATGGAATGTTAATGTATAAGTCTTAATATTTTACTTGTGTTGAACTTCTAATCTTTATTTATGTAAATATGTTCTATGGTCCTGGAGAAACTCTATCTCGTCTTTACCACACAAGCATGGTATGAACAACAAATAAAGATGATGATTTGAGAAGAAAAGGGAGGAAAAGATGTGAGCAATAATGATAGGGCATTGCACAGTTACGGGGACAGATAAGAGGGTTTTTTTATATACAACACGGTAACAGGCCCACGAGTCTATGCTATCCGCTTACACCCAATTAACCTACACTCCTGGTATGTTTCAATCAGGGGTGTAGGTTCTGTGGAAGAGATTGAGTATCCCTAGTGCCAGGGTCCAAGATATCTCAGATTGGGTTCTCGGCATTCTCAGGATGGAGGGTGAGCAGTCAGATGTTGTGGTCCATGTAGGGACCAATGACGTGGGTCTAAAAGGTGAAGAGGTCCTCCAAGGTGGGTTCAGGGAGTTATGCGCTTGGATGAAGAACAGGATCTCCAGGGTTGTAATCTCAGGATCACTACACTTGCCACATGTTAGTGGGTTAGCAAGAGGAGGCTAATGCAGCTTAATGTGTGGTGCAGGAGGGAGGGCTTCAGGTTTCTGGATCATTGGACTCACTTCCAGGGAAGGTGGGACCAGTTCCAACAGGACAGTTTGCAACTGAACTGGAGAGGGACTAATATCCTAGTGGGAAGGTTTACTAGTGCTGTTCCAGAGGGTTTAAACTAGATTTGAAGGGGGATGGGAACCAGAGCAAATAGAGGAGTGGAGGGGGGGGAAAGGTGACATGAAAATTGCATGTAACGTTAGAAGAACATGGTGGAAATGTTCTCAGGTGGATCTATTTCAATGCAAGGAGTATTTTAGAAAGGCAGATGAGCTTAGAACATGGATTGGCACATGGAATTATGACATTGTAGCCATTAGTGAAACTTGGTTGCAGGAGGGGCAGGAGTGTCAGCTCAATGTTCTGGGCCTTCCATTGCTTCAGACGTAACAGAATGGGTGGGGAATGAAAGGGGAAGGAGAGGCATAACTTGTCAGAGAAAATGTCACAGCTGTGCTCAGACAGGACAGACCAGAGGACTCTTCAGCTGAGGCTATATAGGAGGAGATGAGGAACAGGAAATATATGACCTCACCCATGGGATTGTATTACAGACTGTCCAATAGTCAATGAGAATTGGAGGAGCAAATCTGCAGCGAGATAGCAGACAGCTGCAGGAAACACAACATTGTGAAAATAGGAGATTTTAATGTTCCACATATTGACTGGGACTCCCATAATGTAAAAGGGCTGGAAGGCTTTGAGTTTGTCAAATGAGTTTAGGAAAATTTTATAAATCAATATATAGAGGCGCCAACTAGAGAGAATGCAATACTGGATCTCCTATTAGGAAATGAGGCAGGACAGGTAACAGTAGAATAAGTAGGGGAATATTTGGGGTCCAGTGATCATAATTCCATTAGTTTCAAGTTAATTATGGAAAAGGAAAGGTCTGGGACGAGTTGAGATTATAAATTGAAGGAAGGCCAATTTTGAGGAAATAAAGGATCTATAATGTATGGATAGGGATAAGTTGTTTTCAGGCAAGGATGCGTGAGGTAAGCGGAAGACCTTCAAAGGTGAAATTTTGAGAGTGCTCAATTTGTATGTTTCTATCAGGATTAAAGGCAATGTTAGTGGGCATCGGGAACCTTGGTTTTCGAGGGATATTGGGAATCGAGTTTGGAGGGTGTAGAGAAGGTCCGGGGAACACAGAGCAAATGAGGTACTTGAGGAGTATTTAAAAAAAGCAAGAAAGACAAAAATAAAATCAGGAAGGCTAAAACAAGGCACGAAATTGCTTTGGCAGACAATATGAAGGGAAATCCTAAGTGTTTCTGCAGATATGTTATGAGCAAAAGAATATTAAGGGACAAAATTGGTCCCCTCAAAGATTAAAGAGGTTGGCTACATATGGAGATAAAAGAGGTGGGGGGGGGGGGTCATAAATGGGTTTATTTCACCAGTATTCACTCAGGAAATTGGCACAGTCGTGAGAAGTAATAAAAACAAGCAGTGAGATCATTGAACCTATACTGATTAAAGAGTAGGAGGTGTTTGCTGTCTTAAAGCAACTAAGTGTAGATAAATCCACAAGCCTCAGACCTTGAGGGACACTAGTGTAAAAATTGCAGGGGCTCTGGCAGAAATATTTAAAATGTCCTCCAGCCGTGGTGCTGGAGGATGGGAGGGTGGCTCACATTGTTCCGTTGTTTAGAAAAGGCATCAAAAGTATCCCTGGAAATTATAGGCTGTTGAGCCTGTCATCATTAGTAGGTAAATTACTGGAAAGTGTTCTAAGAGATTGGATTTACAATTATTTGAATTGATTAAAGGATAGTCAACATGTCTTTGTCATGGTAGGTCATGTTTAACCAACCTTGTTGAGTTTTTTTGAGGAGGTTACCAAGAAAGTTGATGAAGGAAAGGATGTGGCCATTGTCTACATGGACTTTAGTAAGTCCTTTGACAAAGTCCCACATGGGAGGTTAGACAGGAAGGTTCAGATGTTCGGTATTCATGGTAAAGTAGAGAACTGGATTCGACAATGGACAGACAGGAGAAGTCAGAGGGTAGTGGTGGATGATTGCTTCTCAGTCTAGACGTCTGTGACTCGAGTCGTGCCTCAGAAATTGGTGCTGGACCATTGTTATCAATGATCTGGATTATAATGTGATAAATTGGATCAGCAAATCTGCAGATAACACTAAGATTGGAGGCACTGTGGACAACAATTAAGTTTTTAAAAGCTTACAGAGGAATCTGTATCAGCTGGTAAAATGGGCTGAAAAATGGAAGATGGAATTTAATGCAGAGAGGTGTGAAGTTTTGCATTTTGTAAGGACAAATCAAGAAAGGACCTATGCAGTAAATGGTAGGGTACTGAGGAGTGTGGTAGACATAGAGAGCTTTCGGCATATTGGCCTTCATAAATCAAAGTATTAAATAAAAGAGTTTGGATGTTATTGGTAAAGTTGATTAAGTCATTGGTGAGGCCATATTTGGAGTATTGACTGCAGTTTTGGTCACTTAACTACAGGAAAGATACCAATTAGATGGAAAGATTGCAGTGAAGATTTACTAGGATAATGCCCAAACTTCAGGAACTGAGTTACAGGTTAGGACTTTATTCCCTGGAGCATAGAAGAATGAGGGGAGATTTGATAAAGGTATTTAAAATTATGAAGAGGATAGGCAGAGAAAAAATAGGTAGGCTTTTTCTACTGAGGGTAGGTGAGATACAAACCACAGGACATGGGTTAAGAGGGGATGGGTTAAAGTTTAGGGGAACATTAAGGGGATCTTCTTCACATAAAGAATGGTGGGTGTGGAATAAGATGCCAGCTGAAGTGGTGAATGCTGGCTTCATTTTAACATTGAAGAAGAATTTGGGCAGGTGCATCGCTGGAAGAGGGAGGGGAGGGCTATGGACTGGGTGAATGGAGAAAAATGGTTTGGCACACACTAGAAAGGCCAAAGGGGCCTGTTTCTGTGCTGTAATGTTCTGTGGTTGTATGATTTCATTTCATTTTGGATTGTTGTGTGAAAGGGATTTCATTAACTCTTTGAGGGGATCGGTCGCCAATATTTTTTTAAGATCTTATTTTCAAAATTTGCACTTGTATAGCACATTTGCATATCAATATTCTCAAACAAACTGTATCATTTAATCTACAATAGATTAGCTTGGCAAGAATTTTCCTTGGAGATATGAAAACAATTGCTGGAATCTGGATGACATTTGTTTTCCTTTAACCCCATCCTTTGAGCAAATTTTCTGGAGGTTTTTTTCATGAAGGTTTCAACCCATCAATGTGGAATGGTAGGTAGCAGGGCCTCGATCTTCATCCTTCTCCCACGCAACCCCCAATGTAGCTCAACCAAGCATCAGGGCATCACTCCACAATGTTCTTCAGCAAATGAAGAAGTGCTGTTGGTTTTGAAGAGCAATCTCTGTTGTAATATAGGAATGGACACTAGATGGAGCAACAGTGCTAACAGCAAGAGATCTCAATGAGCAGGGTGATTTCATACTGACTGGGCTGTGTATTGTTATGGGCCCAGAGGACCCCAAAACCCAACAGCAATAGAAATTCACCAAGACAAATGGTTAATTAAACAAAATTTACTTTTAATTATCTTTAAACTTAAAAACAGGTTCAAACTTTAACTTATTATTATTAACCTAACTCAACTCCCTTCTAATTCTAAGCTCATGTGTATGTAATGTGTGTATATGTAAGTTCAGGAAAGTTCTTCGATTCACAGTACAAGCTCACTTCTCCAAGTTGACTGATATCAGGCAATTCTTGTCCTGTGCACAGAATTTACCATTTATGAATTTTACCAGGCTTTGGTGCTTGAAAGGTAAATGGTTACCGCTCAGGAAGGTTTTTGTTAGTTTTCAGAGAGAGATTTGTTGCTCACTGGATACAAACTGATTCCTTCCGATCAGCCACTTGCCAAAGAAACTTGCCCCGTCAGGGTTTTCCCGGTGATAATCTCTTTTTGTCAGGTCACCACAGAGTTCCTTTTTGTTTCCTTATTTCAAGTGAAACATTATGCCGCAGCCAGCCATCTCCTCTTGTATAGATCACAAGGGCTTTGACCAGGCTGATCTAAGAACTCACAACCCATCTTCAAAGTGGGCTTTTCCACAAGCTTGCCAGCTTGTCATGTTCCAGTCCCAGTTGCTGCTGAACTGAACACTCTCTCTCTCTCTCTCTCTCTCTCTCAGAGAAAACCACATGACCCTCTTAGAACAGCCAACTGCCCTCAGACAGACTGCAGCACCAGATCTAATCTTCTGAGTCCATTCAACTGTTGCTTTCCAAATAGTCCACTACTCCACAGCATGTCCAATTAACCCCAACTTGTGAAGTCTCTATAGCCATTCTTCAAAGTTTTTGCAAAGGTAATTGGAGCCTGGACAGTCTGGCTTGAGCAGAGCTCTGGCATTGTAAAATGAGATCAGTTTTGTTGTTTGTTTGTGACCTACACTAAAAAAACCTGCCACAATTTATCTCCTTTTAAAGCATATCTATATATGATATAAAATATAACATAATCCGTCACAATATCCACAGAAATATCCTTTCCTGCATAAGGCCCATATCCTCTATTCTTTTCCTATCCACATACCTGGTCCAATGTCTTTTAAACATTGTGATAGTATTTGCCTCTCCCACTTCTTTTGGCAGTTCTTTCCATATACCCACCATCCTCTGTGAAAATCTTGCCCCTCAGATCTACTTTAAATTTCTCCCCTTAAAACTATCCCCTCCTTCCTTGGAGAAAGACTATAATCTCACATCTATCTGGACTCCTCATAATTTAAAAAAACCCTCCATACAGTGTCTTCATCTCTCAGCCTAGTATGTCCCAGTAAGAATAATCCCAGCCTGTACAGACTCTCTGTTTAATTATGTTCCTCTATTTCAAGCAATAGTTTGATGAATCACTTCAGCTCTCTTTCTAATACAACCACATACTTCCTGTATTGTGGTGGCCAAAACCATACGCATGTTCCTGATGCAGCCTGACCAATATGTTGTATAAATGCAACACTCAATGCCTTGGCAAGTTTGATGAATGCCTTCTTCACTTCCGTACCTACGTGTGTCATCATTTCAGATAGTTATGAACTTGAACCCCAAGGTCCCTCTGTACATCTACGTTCCTGAAGACCCTGCCATTTACTCTTTATGTCCATTTACTGTTTGGTGTTCCAAAATTCATTTCCTGACAGACTATTTTTCCCTGTTCACCAATGGTTTAATTTAAAAGTAAACATTATTAAGGGCTCAGAATGTCCTGTTCCCTATTTCTGTAACTTCAGTGGGTGCTAAAGTATTCAAGATATCTGGTTGTTCCCTCTCAATCCCCTAATCCTCCATTGCATAACTTGATAGAACAATATTGCCATTCATGTTTACGCCAGCGAAGCTTTAAGCCTGATAATTCCTCCATTAAACTTTTCCATCTTCCTTCTCCCTCCTCTCTTAAGATACTTGTTACCTTAGATCAAGATTTTGGTCTTAATATCAAAATTTTTTTGATACCTGAAATACTTGGGGATTTTTTTTAATGATACTTTCAACAGAGCTATTGATCTGTCGGCACATAAATGCACAATTAAAGCCCCTTTCACACTTGCATCCCACTAAATTGGCTATTCCTGGGATAGGAATGGGGGGTTCACTTTTCACACTTGGCCACTCCTAACTAGGACACTGAATATTTTCACACTTGAAAGGGGCCATCCCCATGATTAGGACTGCTGTACCTTCTTCTGTTGACGTCATGACGTATTGAATGATGGTGAACCTGCCCTAAATCCTGATCAATGTATTATGATCTTATATTTGAACAAAATTAATCATGCCTAATTATAACATAATTAACCTTTATGTACAACACGGTATGAGCCCTTCAGCTCCTGTTGTTGTTGTGCCGACCTATATAAACCTTTACAAGGGACAGTGGGAAAGTGCGAGCAATAAATAGTAATAGCAGACTATTTTTATACAGAATGGGAAAGTTGGTAGTGCTATCACGTACAATTTATAAATACCATGGGGAAAAAATGATGGAGGACCTGCCCTCAGAATTCCTCAAGGCAGAGAAAGGGCTGTATGTGCGACAGCATACATGGAGCATTCATAGCGGATTTGCCTGCTGCATGGCATTCTAGGAAGTTAGGTCCGGCATGGCTTTTCTCCCACAGTCTTTATAAATTGTGCACACTGTTTAAAAATTGTCCGCTATTGCTGTTTATTGCTATTTATTTCCTCTCACTCTCTCACTCTCTCACTCTCTCTCTCTCTCTCTCTCTCTCTCTCTCTCTCACTGTGACTTTCCCATGGCAAAGTTTATACCTGTATTTTAATCTTTTCTTCCTGAACTCACACAAAAACTCTGATCATTTCAATTCCACAATGCAATTACCCCTTTTGCACTTGCCTGATCTCAACGCCGGCGTCTGCAGACACCAGGGATTGTGCTGGGGTCGAGGCCGTCAATCTGCAGCATGAGATGACATCATCTGATGCCAGCATTGAGCTGATTTTGCTTTTGCACTTGCCACTTTAAAGGCCGATTGACTCCTGGGATCATTTGCAAGTGTGAAGTGGGCTAAATATAGTTGATTGGAGTGAAACAATAACGTCTGCAGATGCTGTGATGGTATTTAATCCACAAAAGTGCTGGAGAAACTTGGTAGATCCTGCATCATCCATAAGAGGCAAAGATATATATAAAACAAATGTTTCAGACCTGAGCCTCTTGAAAAGGGGTCCCCACCCAAAATGTTGAGTGATCATTTCTACCCACAGATGCTGTCTGACCCTCAGAGTTCCTCCAGCAGTTCAGGGTTTGCTCAACATTCCAGCTTCTACAGCTTTAGTGTTTCTCTGTGGAAAGAAATAATCTTGGCTATCTCTAGATAAATCAATCCCATTGACTTCAATAGAAGTAGGGAAAACATAATGTCACATAAGTCTGCATCTCCTGCAACAAAAGGCAGAAACTAATTGCCTTGATGTTATCACACTCTATCTTGCTCCATTAATAGCATTGATGAATAAAAGAAAGATTGATGATGTGTATTGAATTTTGGAAGACTTTCAGCGATGTTTAATCATTCCAGACATTTCTTGCTGTCCATGAAAATAACCTGATCCAAAAGATCTTTTGCCTTGGAGTCTATGATCCTTTAACCCTTTGAAGTCCATGTCCATTTTACCACGAAGTGAATATACTCCGTGACCCTTTTTACCCGGACTGGTTTTATACCCAAAGACCAACTGGCTCCTACTGGTTTTCATACTGTTATACCCATGGACCCAGTCCGGAGTATTGATTATGAAAGTTTTAAAATGGCCGGAGTCCAAGGAGTTAATATTGGAATTCAAACCATAGGTTGTAATTACAAAAACAACCAAAACTGCAAACTAAAAAGACAACACGGATATTTCTTTCTCTTTATTGTGTGTTCTAAGATGCCCAACAGTAGTTCTTTCCAATGGTAAATTATTTTTTCCCCCAATATTGATGGCTGTGAGTTCCTTTCAAATAGATGATTTGTGTACAAGAATTTATGGAGACTGCAGAGGAGATGAGATGTTCTAACTAATCCTCACTGATGGTGGTCTAAAGGTGAAGAAATCCAGGATCCAGTTACACAGTGGGGGGTTGGTAGTTGAAGCTGAGGTGAGCACAAACAAGAATCAGTAGCAAAACATTTTAGGTCAGATGAACTATCGCATTATACAATAAAACATGCTAAATTCAATAAATGTTTATTTAATGTCTCTCCAACATGATGCAACAAATCTGAAATGATCTTTGTGTTCAGTTTGAAGTTGTCGATCATAATCCCCATTTTTTTTCAGGAAGCAAACATTTGAAAAAAAAATTGTCATGTTCTATCTCTAACCAATTGGTATTTAGGAGGTTGTGCTGTATCCCCTGTATACAATTTCATAGACGTAAAATATGAAGGGGTGGCATCTTCATATTGCTTTGTTTTTATTATCACAGGCTTTGTTGCCTTTATTTCAATGGGTATAGCAAGGGCAAAATCTTGCAGTATGGATTATCTAACAAATGCAGCACCAACACCTTGTTCTTAGGTGGGAACTGTTTAAACCAGTTATTCAGCTGTCGGCCTCATTCTGGATATGTATGGCCCCTAATCCAAAACACATAATGGATGCCCGAAGCAAATCAAAATCTTGACTACGGGTGTTGGTCCAAAATGTCAACCATCCTTTTTCTCCCATTGATGCTGCTTCATCCACTGATTTCCCGCAGTGGATTGTGTTTAGCTTCGGACTCCAGCTCCTGCTGTCTCCTGCGTGTCTCTGATTTACACCTGATCCTCACTTCCTTTCTTTGACCAACTAACCTCAGTACAAAGTGAGGTGGTAAACAAGGATGCAATTAACAGGCTAAGCACATAGTTGTGTCACAGATAGTTTGGCTTCTGGCATAATTGAACACAGACTTTAATGAAATGTGCAAACCCAGAATTATGTTGAAAACCTATTGCTATTTTATA
Organism: Narcine bancroftii; assembly: GCF_036971445.1. Classification (NCBI taxonomy): domain Eukaryota; kingdom Metazoa; phylum Chordata; class Chondrichthyes; order Torpediniformes; family Narcinidae; genus Narcine; species Narcine bancroftii. Next base: position 232,679,198 of record NC_091473.1, on the reverse strand, counting down.
CAGACAAAAAGGTGTGTGTGTCTGGTGTGTGTGCATGTGTTCACATCTGGATGTTGTGTAATAACAGGTTTAGCTTTTGGCCTGTGATCAACCATGGTTATTGTGCCTCAGGTAGTCTCTGGTTTGCTTAGCAGCGTTGTCCACTGTGCTCTTCACTTAGCTCTCCACACCTCAAACTGACTCACAATCACTCTTTCGCCTTGCTCTAGGTATTGATGAAGAGTGCCTCGCCATTTGTTGCGGTCATCTGCTGCATCCTCCAGCACACTGTGTTGATTTTTAAGGCTTTCATGTCGCGCTTGCAGAGGTCCTTGAAGCGAAGCTGGGGTCTACCAATATTCCTTTTGCATATTGCTAGTTCTCTATAGAGGATGTCCTTTGGCAGTCTACTTACATACCACTTTAGGTAATCCCTATGCCATAAAAGCTCTGTGATTAGTAAGGGATTGCTTAAGGTGGTATGTGAGAGGGAAGGGAAGTTTGAGAGTCACTGCTCTAGACCCAGTTGTTACTGAAATATTTTGCTCGAGAAACATTGTCATTAGCCCATTTCCTTTGGAGTTATGAAACCATGCACATAACGAGTCAATTAGGTACAATTAAAACAGTGATTTTCAAACATTTTCTTTCAACCCACATACCAGACCACTGTTTGTTGATAACACCTGTTCAGGGTTGGTGGCAGAGCGTATGGTAGAGGGGAGCATTAGCGAGTTAGAGGGGGGCAGGGATCGACCTGTCGACAGAGGGTGGAGGAGTGGTGACAGGATCTGACCTGTCTACGGGGAGATGGATGCTAGCAGGGTTAGGGTTAGGCCATCCCTCTGACGTGGGACAAGAGGACGCTCGTTTTATTGCGTCGAGCTTGATGCATGCTAGTGACGCGGCCGGGGCAGGGTGGAGAGTCGCTAGCATGTGTTAACCTAGACGGTACTAATGTGGGAGAGAGTGGGGTGGGTCTGATGGCCAGGGATGGCTGCAACCATATGGGGGGGAGGGGGGTTACCAGCACCTTGTGTAGAGGGCAATGCTCTCACATACCCTGCCTTGGCGCCGACCCTGCCAGCCTTGATTCTCTTTGAGCCCATCAAATATATTCTTGAACACAACAGGGAGAGGTAAAATCTAGGCCAGATTAGCCATGATCATATGGAAAGGCAGGGTGGCTGCGTGCCCTCATCCTGCTTCTTATGTTCTTATATTCAATAATCTGTTAGTCTGATATGATAGGCAATATGTGTGTGTGGATATACATACATTTCGTTTTCGATGATCCGAAAATCAGTTAACCGAAAATCTCAATTATCTGAATAAAATTTCAGTGGTGACGTGATGTCACAAGTTGAAATTCTAGTGTTTGTTGCTGCATTTAATCTTATTTTGTAAGCAGAGATCACATTTTTTGGTAAGAATTAAATATTATTACATGTTTTTATTTATTGTTGTTTCTTCTTTGGCTTGGCTTCGCGGATGAAGATTTATGAAGGGGTAATGTCCACGTCAGCTGCAGGCTCGTTTGTGGCTGACAAGTCCGATACGGGACAGGCAGACACGGTTGCAGCGTTTGCAAGGGAAAATTGGTTGGTTGGGGTTGGGTGTTGGGTTTTTCCTCCTTTGTCTTTTGTCAGTGAAGTGGGCTCTGCGGTCTTCTTCAAAGGAGGTTGCTGCCCGCCGAACTGTGAGGCACCAAGATGCACGGTTTGAGGCGATATCAGCCCACTGGCGGTGGTCAATGTGGCAGGCACCAAGAGCTTTCTTTATGCAGTCCTTGTACCTCTTCTTTGGTGCACCTCTGTCTCAGTGGCCAGTGAGGTTTAACCACTGATAAAAGTATTCTACTGATGCTACTGGGTTACTTAAAGCCTTTTCTCGGTTATCTGAAAAATCCAGTTAACCAAAAAATGTCCAGTCCCGAGCTTTTCGGATAATCGGTAATGTACTGTATAAGACCACCATGTGGCATTACTTTGATACAACCTTGTACCAGTCCCTGCTGTAAAAACACAAGGCTGCAGAAACTCAGCATGTCAAACAGTGTAATTTATGTAGCAAAGATAAAGATACAGAACCAAAGTTTCAGCCTTGAGCCCTTCATCAAGGTATGAGTAACATGTAGGCAGGTGCCTGAAGGGCTCAAGCCCGAAACCTTGGTTATCTATCTTTTTCTTTGCTAAATAAAGTTCACTGTTTCATCTGCTGAGTTTCCCCAGCATTGTGTTTGTACTTCAAACATGGTATCTGGAGATGTTTGCATTTTACACCAGTCCTTGCTATTTGGTTTAAGAATTGCACTTGAGTTGCTAGCTCTACATTGGTCTGACTTACTGTGTTTGTAAGCCTTGGAATATTGGGACCTTTTGCTGCCTTTGAGGCACAGGATGCAAGCTGTTGTTTTTTTTAAAGATATAATTGACCTTGTTACTTCAGCCTCAGACTACAAGAGGTTAAAAGAAAGGTTAAAAGCAGAGAAAGTGACTTTTGTGAATGAGAAAGAGAATTAGAACATGCTGGAAGACATTTTTGAAAGATCAGGGAATTGAGAGCTCTGTGGATCAGTATGGAAAAGGAGTTGGAACCTTGGGTCGATCAGCTCTGATTACATTGAATGGCAGGTAGGGTTAAAAGCCAGATGGTCCTTCTGCTCTTGCAAAAGCCCAGTGAACTTTACAAAGCAAGATGTAGGCCACCTTGGTGTTCAAACGTACATTGTAAACAAAGAGAGGGCAGAAAGAGGTTAATATAATGTAATTTGCCAGCTGCAGTAACTTAAAAGAAAACAACAGTGTTTTCCTGTGGAAAAAAATCAATTAACTTCTGCTGAGTTTCCTAGGCAACCACACCTTGAGGCTCTTCCTTTCTCCAAAATTCAGAATTAGGTGCAAGTTAAAAAACAGGTAAAATATATTGCTGGGCAGCTATTGCAGGGAGACATTCCTGCTTACCAATTTTGATAGGACTGATGTAACACCTCTGAATATTCAAACACTTCTGCTGGGACAAAATAAATGCATATAGGTGGTCTAAAAACTTCTGAGAACAAAAAATGCAGATACCTAAAATAAGCATTTCGAGGGATGACTCTCACAATATATTGCTAGTCAATGCCCAAAACTGTGTTTGATGTGTTAAGTGACAAATCTTCATTGATCTCTCTCACAGTGAGGCAAAATGGCTTAGCTTTGATGGTAACAGTTCTTGGGAATCACTATCTCAGAGGATCTTTCCGGACCCAACACACTAATGGCATTGTGAAGAAAGCATTCCAGCACCTATATTTACTTAAGTGTTTGCAGAAGTTCAGTATGATATCAGAAACCCTTGCAAATTTCTGATCTGTAGAGGAAAGTGTGCTGACCAGCTGCGTCATGGTTTGGTGTGGGAACACCAATACCCCTGAGTGAAAAGCTCTGCAAAAGGTAGTGGACACAGCCCAGCACATCTCAGGCAAAACCCTCCCCACCATCGGGAATATCAACAGGAAACACCACCATTGGATAGCAGCAGCAATCATCAAGGTCCACATCACCCTGCAAATGTTCAGATCTTGCTGCTACCGCCAGGAAAGAGGTGGAAGTGTCACAAGACATGGAGCAACAGGTTCAGGAACAGCTGCTACCCCTCTACCATCAGACTCCCCAAAAACAAAATCAGAAACTCATTTAAGGACTCTTAGGTTTGCACTTTATTGATATTTTTAATCTCTGTAATATAAGTTTATTTACATTCATTTATGTTTACATGTGTACATATTGCCTTGAGCAGTTTTATTGCACTCCCAATGTGATAATTCTGCTTGCCCACAGGAAAAAAAAAGAATCTCAGGGTTGTATGTGATGTCATGTATGTACTCTGACAATAAATTTGAACTTTGATGTAGCCTCATCAATATAGCTCCATTGTCTTGCATTTGGGTGATGTCGATGACAGATCCCACATTCATGATAGTTTCCAAACCATATCTCTTGAGCAGCCTCTGCTCTTGGCCAGCATCCTGTACTCTGCAGAGAGCACTGTTTGTTTGCAAAGCTGTGTGCTTTTTTTAAATTTTAATGCTGATTACTGCTTGAAATTTACCTTTAAGCATGTTTCTTCAAAGACTAGTTCTCAATTGTGCCTACTTATCCACATAATTCCATAACTCCAGGCTAATCTCCAGTAGTAATGATAATTGCATTCAAAACAATTTTGCTCATCGATGGCTTGCAGTTGAATTCCCAGAAAAGGTGAATCCCATACTACATAATTTAAAATAATTACAAGGTGGAAGCCGATTCTGGCGATTGAACCCCCTTTCTGTCAATTACACCCAATTAATCTTCAACCCCATCCATTTTGGAGGGTGGAAGGAAATGGGAGCACCTAGAGAAAACCCACACAGGTCATGGGGAGGATGTACAAACTCCTTACAGACAGCACCAGATTCAAAGCCTCTCAGATCCATGATAGTGTCCAGATAACTGCTATGCTAACTGTTCCCCAACTTGGGATCCACCTCCCAGTACAGTTGGGCATCAATGATGAAACTGTCTCCAAAGTATTGGTGCAGTCTTCGGCCATCTGAGAAAAAAAGGGTTAGTAATCAAACCACAATCCTTCACGTATTTTATAGTTTCTGGACCTGCCTTTGTGTATGTCTAAGCGAGCACTTGCAATTACAGCAGAGGGGCCAGCAATGCTGTTGGCATAAAGCCCTCCCATCACTGGTACTAGCAAACCAATGCCTCTGGCTGGAAAACATCCCACCATTAGCACTCATCATATGTTGGACAATGACATTGATGTCATTTCCAGAGAAGCCCTGAAGTAGTCAGATGACTAGGAGTAAGGATTTGTGGTGGTTTATGGTAGCCTGTGTACCCTCACCATTTTATGGATATATCACTAACCACATGCTGAGCCACTGTGGACTATATAAATGTGAAGGGCGCTAAAGTATTGGGAAGTACAGAATAATAAAAGGATTGTCTTTTGCCTTGGGGTGTTTGTGAAGAATTGCACTTTGCCTAGGATTCTGTGACAAACTCATCCCAGAGGATTTTCCATTGACCACAAAACCAATTCATCATTTTCCAACTGACTATTTACGCTCTGCTCTGTTATCAACCGTCACAGCATTTCCGTTCTTTACAGCTGGAAATTAAGAAGAAAAACATCCATTTATGCAGCACTTTTTCTGACCTCAGGACATCCTGAAGCAATTTGCATCCCATTATGTAATTCGAAAGCGCCATGATATTATTGTAGGAAAAATGTGACTCTCCAGCATACAACAGTCTTCATCCCCACTTCCCATTACCCAGACATTAAGACCATCAAAATGGATTGTCCCTTTCCCAGCATTACAAGCTTTTAAGGTTTCCTTCCTCTCAGTTTGTAATATTTTGTTTTTGCAGGGAGTATTTGCATCTTGACATTTTGATGCTTTTGGGGAAGAATGCTTTCTTCACAATGCCATAATGTGAGTCATATCTATATTTTCATCAATGTACATTGTTAAATTTGTTCTCTCAATACCCCTCCCCCCACCCCCCCATTGGTTGAGGGACTTCCCTCAGTCTCAGCCTCTCAATGCCCAGTAACAGGAAGACTCCAGACTGTGGTCGTTCCCCATAGCACCCTCGCATAGGTTGCACCAAGCCTCAGAGCGTCCGCAGCACGTACTCCTCCAGCTTGGAATTTGCCAGTTGACAGTATTCCAGGACTGACATCTCAGTACACTGAAAGACCAACAGGTATAGAAAACCTGCACGGTTGGTGTAGTGGTAAGTGCATCACCTTTACAGTGCTAGCGTTCGGGACCGAACTTGGGTTTGAATCCGAGCTGTCTATAAGGAGTTTATTCATTCTCCCATGACTGCATGGTTTTTGTGTCCAGGGGTTCAGGTTTCCTCTCACCATTCAAAACATACCAGGGGGTGTAGGTTAATGGGGTGTAAATTGAGCAGCATGGACTTATGGGCTGAATTGGCCTGTTATCGTGCAGCATGTCTAAATTTAAAAAAAAATTAGAACTCTATATTTCAGGAGTTCCAAGTTCATTTTATGCAGTAGAAAACAAACATTGTTTTAACATTCCTCATTAAGTGTCTGACAAATCTTTCAATAAGAAGTATCTAATGAATCATTGAATAAGGAGGAGTGTCTAATGAATCTTTAACCATTTTTAGGTGTTCCCACAAAGATCATGCGCTTGAGGAGTGCAGCTGGCATGTTTAGGTGGCCACGGAGTGGACGCATTTTTGGCACCTGAATGTGCCAGCTGACTGATAGCCGTCTACCAGCGAATGCCGGCTCCTCGAGACAGTGGTCTAGTCCCACCCACGCTGCCTTGATGTCATTGCAGCGTGTCGGGTTGATGTGGAACACAGCAGAATCAGGAGCATGGAAGACAGAGGGAAAGTAGGGCAAGGTTAGGTTGGACTGGCGGCGCTGCAGTGGAGATGAGAGCAGCCCAAATGCCATGGTGACAAACCCGGGATGGGACTGGCAACAATGGTGGAGGGGGGGGGAAAGTGTCCCCACCGGCATCGACGAGAGTCTCCCTGGCTGGACATACCACCAGGCACGTCGGACGGAAGGTATGCACATACATCGAGGAAGCAGCGGACTGAATGAACCAGTAGTTCTCCACACCTTCCTCCCCAAGTTACTCCATGCATTCACATCTCTCTAGAAAGATACAAAGGTGTCACTAAGCAGTTGAAAAGTGGTCACTTGGTAATCACTTTGAGTTCTCCACAGGTTAAGACCAAGGCACAATTCTCTTGTTGCGACATGCTTTGTTTGAGATTCCTTTCCTTCTTACCATGGGCGTGGTGATGGATTAGCGGAGCTGCTCATGGTTAATAGTCCTTACCACTTCAGCTCGATTCCCTGTTCAATCAGATGAGACTGCAGGATTTCACAATGCATATATAGGTGCACGACACAGATGTCAAGATTGTTTGTTTACCACAATAATATATTGCAGCAGGTACCACTGCAGCGCCCTCTGAAATTGAAACAGCCTGTTTGGTCAGCAAAGGTGCATGTCTGCGATGCTTTGTCGCCTGAACAATAGGAATAAAACCATTGTTATATGATGCAGCTATTAGTGAGGGGACTACCTTCACTGCATTGAACACCTTAGGAACAAGATAAGATTTGCAACTCAAGTTCATATCAGCAGAAACTGAGAAAGCAACTTCCTTGCACTGCCATTAAATATTCAAGGGAGCAACCAGACGGACAGCAACAAACACGAGTCACGCAGCATCCACGGGATGTTAAAGGTAACTAGCGTTCCGGGCCTGAGCCCTTCGACGGGAACTGGACCATTCGCAACAGAGATTTCTCAAAACATTTACTGTCGTGGGGCCGGGATAGACATCAAATCGAAGATTCATTTAGAAGTGAATGAAAGGTGCTTGGGGAGTCGGGACTTGTATAAGGGTTGTGATCTTTACATTTTATTGGTATCTCGGCGAATCAGAACCACGACAGATCCAACATTGTAGATCCACAGAAAGCAAATTTAAAACACTGGGCACACAACTGCCTCACTAATCAAACACAAAACGTGTTTATAATTGTGCAAATGAGGGTGTGTTATGCCATTGATGAACCCCTGGATTAGCGGTTTGCCAATATCTGATTTCCCACGCGATGAATACCATAACTTCACAAAGATACAATAGCAACGAACCGGTATTTCACAGTTTTCATGATCCCCCAGTATTAGATAGATAATGATTATATAACTCGTTGTTAAAAGTGAGAGGTCTGTTGTGAAACGCAGTCATCTATTCGAACCAAGTGTCGATGGCTGACGACGTCACCACGACGTCATCAGCCCACCCACTGGCAGCCCGGCTGCTTTCAGCTGCCACGGAGGATACTCCAAGTAGGATATTATACCTACTGGAGCAGGGTTAGGTGAGTAGACCTCCTGGCCGGGTTCTCCCGTTTCAGATGGCCACAAAACAGCCGCAAAGGAGTATAATGTGCGGCTTTACAGTTGGGTATTGTGGCCATCTGAAAGTGCCTTTTTAGTAGGTTAATTCAATCAGTCTTTTACCATATTTAACGGTGTTTAACAAGATTAGCTTATCAGGACCCAGCAGGATCAATCAGTCCTTTAAGAGGGATTCCTCCCTGAAGACTTGTCTTGTTTATTGTTCTCAGCTAGTTTTAAATTCAGCTTGCTTGTAAAAGTAAAGTATACCCTCCTGCACTAGGTAGTGTTAACTCTTTCTACCATAACAAGTAAGCAATTAAAAGTTAGTTTGTGAACATCCCCCACACACACTGCAGTAGAACTTCAATGCGAGTGGAAAGCACAAATGGAACTAAAATTTAATGAATATTGTGAAAGGCTTTATAGGGTCATTGCAATGCATTCCAACAACCTGGCGTTGTAAGCTTTAGTAGGCTCAAGGTCCAAAGTCTAAAGTGTTTGAATTTGAGGAAAATATGTTGGCAAGGATGGGATAGGGTTCATTAAGATAAGGAAGGTCCATCAGTCAGGAGATGAGCAAAGATCAGTGACTTATTGGGAACCCATTGCAGTGTTGGGTCAGGGCTTTGATTGGTGAATTGTAGGATTTTGACAGGGGAAGAGGTTGTTGGAAAGCTTGGGGAAAGTTTCTAATTGCTCTACAGTGGATGAAGAGTATTGGTTTGGCGGTCAATCCATAGGACCATAAGAGTGGCGGAGAGGGTCACTGGAGTCTTCCTCTCCCCCTATCGACGTGATCTACCAGGATCGTTGCCTGAAGAGGGCACACAAAATTATTGAGGACACCTACCACCCTGCACACAGCATTTTGCAGGAGTATTAGAGCCAGCACCACCAGGCTGATGATCAGCTTCTTCCTGCGGGCAGTGAGAATGCTGAATGGCAAAAGGAACTGCACACACTAACCACCCGAGACACTGATATTTACTAAACCGTATTTATTTATTTATTTATTATAAATATTTGTCCTGTGTATGTATGATTTGTCTCTACGTGTGTTATATCTGGCTGTGTGTCTGTATGCATTACACCGAGGACTGGAGAATGCTGTTTTGTAGGTTGTACTTGTTCAATCAGATGACAATAAACTTGATTTGATTTAGTTATTAGTAAAAAAGTTATTAAATAACTAGTTAGTTAGTTAGTAAATAAGCTGGAGAAGGAGATGGAGCAATTGGAATTATGGGCAGAAAGCAAATTGCTGGAGGAACTCAGAGAGTCTTGCATCATCTGTGGAGGCAGAGAAGGATAACATTTTGGGTTGGGACTCTGCCTCGACATTGAGTTCCTCCAGCAGTTTTTTTTTTAGTTTTGCTCTCAGTTCCAGTATCTACAGTCTCAAATGTCTCCAGGAAGTGATGAGCCTGGGAGTTGAGGAGTCTGGTTTGTGGACTGATTGGTTGCCACTGTGCTGGGGGAAGCTGAATGAGAGGAAGTTGAAGGAGAGGAAGTAATGGGACTTAAATGAACAGGGTCCATCCTGGATTCATGTTATGGTGTGAAGTAGGGAAGGTTTAGATTGTCATATAGATCAGTTCAACATTGTGTGCTGTAAGTCCTGCAGTGTGCTGCACTGTTATATGTTCTATGTATGGAGGTTCCAGGAATGACCAGCGGCTATCCAATCTAGGAACCATGTGCATTCATTTCCTCGGAAACTTGTTTCATGTGTGCCTGACTCAGAAAATGTATCAATGCACAAAATGATTGTGATTAGAGTATCCAATTGAATTTTTTGGAGTGGCCCATTTCACCTGGAACAAAAATCACGCTCATGTTCCACTCTTGAGAAACTAAACAATTTTCAGATATGCAATGAATCTGCACTGATTGTAGAAACTGGCAGTGTGTTCCATGGGCTGAGTATGGAAAGAAATATCTCCCGTCAACTCATCTCCTAAACCGATCAGATAAATGAGAATATTACTGTGCATGCACAGAAAAAAAGTTGGCAACATTTTGGCAAAACTTTTTTTTAATTCATACCTGAGTATCTCCGAGTATTGGATCTTAGGCTGAATTAAGGAAGAATGGAGGTTTAAAAAAATGGGTGAATAGGACAATAGTGAGATCGACTGGAATGAAATTGAATTTTCACCCTATTTCACACAAAGTTATGTGCAATTGAAAGGAGTTCTTGCGTTCAGTTTCAGCTATCACGTTAAAATGTACCAGGATAAGTTGAAATCTCTCATAACACAATAAACAAATCTGCTGGAAACACTCAATGGGCCACATAGCATTCACAGGAAGAAAAAAAATACAATCAGTGTTCAGGCCTGAACCCTTCAATGGGAAATTAATTCCTGCCTTCTGCTTCCCATGGATGGTGTGTGACCTTCTGAGTTTCTTCAGCCCTTTAGTGCATGGTATTTGGCCCCAGCATCTGTAGAATTTCTTGTTTAAATCTCTTATGTTGACTTTTAAAGCTGCTGTGGATATTTGACACTACTCGGTCCTTTCAAACTGCCATGTAAAATGCGGATAGCCGGGCAATTTTGCACGGTCAGCGACCCAGGCACATGGCAATTTGAAAGGATCCAACCAGATCCCTGATCTAGCTGAGAGGTGGTCAGGGAATTCATTAGTCCCTTTTAAATTGAGCTCATTAGCCCTCCTGGGACCTGGGTGCCACCCAATTACACCTACAACTCCTGGTATGTCTTGAATGTTGGGAGGAAACCGGAGCACCCGAAGGAAACCCACACAGACACAAAGAGAAGGTACAAACTCCTTAGAGACAGTGCGGAATTCGAACCCAGGTTCCAATCGCTGGCACTGTAACAGCGTTGCGCTAATCACTGTGCCAACTGCATATTTAGATACAAATAAATTTATAATACTGTCTGGTAAATATGAGTCTCAGATGGTTAATGTGAGAGTTGAGTTTCCAATAACACAAACTACATAGCTCTCAACTGTCTGTTGAAATTGAGTCATTTCTCTGCATAAATGAAAGATGAGTTTTAATCTCTGCTGGGAATTGCAACTACATAAACATACTGCAGCTTGCTAACTATGTAAATGATTCTTTCATTTCCTGCTCTTCGTCATATTCTTTGGCAAAGGCTTCATTTGAGGAACAAATTAATTTACATTCACTGGAGTCATAGACCACGGATGGGAAATACACAGATTTCTGGTAAATTGTTGTGAAGTGTTATACAGGGAAAGGTTAGAGAAGAACCATGACCTTATCAGATGCAAATGGTAAAAAAAAAATCTTACAGGATAACTTTTGATGTTCCTTCTCAATCAAATGAGACTCTTGTAAAAACACTATATCTTCTTTCATTTTCTTTATGTGTGCCAAAACCCTCTTTTTCTTAATCATATTATTGAGGCCATTAACATTAAATGTCACAAAATTTAAATTAGCCATTAATATATTTAGTAATATAAACGTCTAATTCCCACCCGCAATGGTGGGACTCCGATCCACAGTTACTCTTCAAGACAAAATACCTCTCTCCAATAAAAGAAAAAAACCCCAAAAGAAAAAAAACTAAACAGCATTAACGCCCTCTATTTTATGGGAATCGACTGATGCCACCAAGTGGGCAATGACTGGAAGGAGAAATAAACAAATCCACCTCCCACAAACAGAACAATTCAAAATTAAGAAAACAGCAACAATCATCAATATTTCAAATATGATTGAGCTGCCTCCAAGTCTCTATTAACTTGTTCATCATCAATATCAATTTCAGTCAGTTCATGATGTTCCACCTTCTGTAAAACAATTTTACTCTTCTCTTGAGTCGGCTTCATTCATTGAGGGAATTGATCTTGACTCTCCTTTTGTTTGCAGTGAATTAGCGAAAGAAATGAATTTCGTTGATATTTGGAGAAGATTAAATCCCAAAGAGAGGGATTATACATTTTAAACTTTTCAATATGATTCTTATTCTAGAATAGATTTCTTTTTATTATCAGCTCAATTGCAGGGTCGCGTAATACCTGCTGAATATAAGAGTACAATATTGTTAGATCATTCCCTATTGATAATAAGATATATAGGTACTGAAAAATTTAATACTACATATAGATGGAGATTTAATTCTTCACTATTGAGAAACATTGAGTTTTGTAATTTTATAAGAGATCAAAGACAGCAATATTTGAGAATGAATATTGATTTTGGTGATTGTAAATTTATTTTGTGGGATGCTTTAAAGGCACATTTAAAAGGTCAAATTATTAATTTTTTGACTAAAATTAAGAAATAGTACTGTAGGGAATTTAAAAAAAAAAGAGAAGAAGATAGAGGACTTAGAGAAAGATATACAGAAGAATTCAACAGAGAAGAAAAAGATACAATTAATTAATTTTTAAAAATGCTCTATAATTCACTGCAGACCTATAAAACAGAGAAATTATTGCAAAGAACTAGACAAAAATATTCTGAATTAGGGGAGAGAGTCCATAAAGTATTGGCATGGCTTGGCAACAGGTCTCGAGAACAATTAATGCAATTTGGAAAGATTCAAAAATTACATATAAATCTCAAGATATAAATGAAGCTTTCAAGGAGTTTTATAAGAAATTGTATACATCTGAATCTGAAAATTATGATGTTAAAATTGATGATTTTTTTACCTCAACTTCAGTTACCTTTTTTGAATACTCAAGAACGTGAGGAATTGGAGTCTCCATTTACATTTAGAGAGATTATAGAAGCACTTAAATCTATGCTGAATGGGAAATCTCCTGGTGAAGATGGATTTACATTGAAATTTTATTTAAAAAAATTCCAAGATTTATTAATGCCTCTTTTGATGGATGAATGGATGTTCATTCTTTATTGGATTCTTTTTCTAATGTAATTATAACAGTTAACCTAAGAAAGATAGAGATCCATTAAGAACTGAATTATATAGACCTATTTCTTTATTAAATGTTGATTATAAAATAGTAGCTAAGGTTTTAGCAAACAGGTTAGCTAATTACTTACCAAAGTTAACTCACTTAGATCAGGCTGGCTTTATTAAGAATCATTATTCTGCAGATAATATTGAAAAAATAATTAGTTTAATTAATATTTCCCAGAAGAAAGTCAACTTGGCAATGATCTTATTATTAGATGCCAAAAAGTACTGGAAAAATTTAGGTTTGGACCAATCTTTATTAGTTGAATTAAATCTTCATATAAAAACCCTTCTGCCAGATTGGTGACAAATGGTCAAGTATCATTGCGATTTTTATTAGAAAGATCCACTAGACGAGGATGTCCTTTGTTCCCAGCATTGTTTGTATTAGCTATTGAACCATTAGGACAATTGATAAAGCAGGATGGTAATATTAAGTGTATTAGAGTTAATTCTGAGGAATTTGAGATTAATTTCTTTGCTGATGATGTTTTGATTTATTTAATAGAACCACAAAATTCATTAAGGTTATTATATGAGAGAATGAAACAATATGGACAAATATCAGGTTATAAGATTAATTGGGATAAAAGTGAAATGTTGCCATTGGTTACTGGTGATAATACTTCATGTAGAAAAATTTTCAATTAAAATGGTCAGATCAAATTAAATATTTAGGTATTAAAATTAATAATCAGTTAGACCATTTATATAAACTTCATTATTTACCTTTATTTAATAAAATTAAATATTTAAATATATGGAAAGATTTACCTATAACATTAATATGTAGGATTAATTGTATTAAAATGAAAGTTTTTCCTAGAATTTAGTATTTTTTTCAATCTATTCCTTGTAAGGTTCCTTTAAAAATTTTCAAAGATTTAAATTCTATAATTAGAAAGTTTTGTGGAGAGGTATAATGGCTAAGGTTTCTTTACAAAAATTAATTTGGAAATATGACCTGGGAGTTTGCAACTTCCAAATTTTCAAAATTATCATAAAGAAGCACAATTGAGGTTTAATAAATGTGTTGCCCTGGATAATTTGTTAGTATGGGCTAATATTGAATTAACTAATATTGGCGAGAAAAAAATTGATGCAATTTATTTATAAATGGGACAGCGTTATTAGTTATTAATAATGATGCATTGATTTTGAGACATTTAATTAAATTATGGAATAAAATAAATAATGATATAGGTACCCAGGGGAAAATTTCAGCTAAAACACCTTTATATCAGAATAAACTTTTTCCTTTTATTCTTAATTATCAGTTTTTGAAAATATGGAATCAGATAGGAATTAAAACAGTACAAGATTGTAATGAAGCTGATTATTTTATTTCTTATATTTATTCATAAATCGAGATTGAAATTGGAAAAAGATTTTTGAATTACAATTGACCAAGATGATTGGAGATCTATTTGTAAGGATATTATGTCTAAGATTACTTATGTTCATTATATATTTTTTGTATCAGTTGTATTTAACACCTCAGAAACTAAAGAAATATAATTTAATTTCTTCAGACTTATGTTTTAGATGTTTTAAATAAATAGATTCCTTTTTACATTTGATTTGGCTATGTGATAAGGTTAAATTATTTTGGAGACAGCTGAAGGAATTTTTAGAAAAAGTTTTAAAGATTCAATTACTAATGGACCCAACATTGTTTTTATTAAGAAATGTTTAAAGGTTGATTTTGATATTGAGGTTGTCTAAGTATCAAATTGTGTTTTTAAGGTTGGGACTGGCCATAGCAAGGAAATGTGTAGCTATTGCTTGGAAAAATGAGATTGATTTAGATTTGCAGAGGTGGCATATGGAATTAAGATCATGCATTACTTTGGAAAATATAATGTATAATTTATGTGATAATTATCTTTATTTTTCTAAAGTATGGAGCCCTTGTTTGGACTATATGGGTTTAAAATGTTGAATTCCCTGAAGCTCATTGTGGTGGTGTTGCTTTGATCCATGGTGGTTTATTGCATTTTTTATATTAAATCTCCCTCTTTTTTCTTCTTTTTCTTTCTTTGGGGTCTTTGGGGTGGGATGAGGGTGGGTTTTGGGGGTCGGGGGGAAGGGAGAGAAGTTATTATTCATTGCATATTCAAATTTTTAAATAAAATATTCAAAAAAATAACTAAGATTGGAAAGTAGAATGGTGGAATATTTTCTGCAGGGTGATTGATTGAAAGGTGTTGATGTTCAGCAGGATTCTAAATATTTCCGAGTTACTGACGGTACTATACAGATACAGCAAATAATTAGTATGTTAGCATTTACTGCAGTATTATTTGAATACAATAGAGATGTCTTGTTCCAATTTTATTGTGCACAGGTGAGACCACATCTGAATATTAGATATAATGGATAAAGCATATCTTTGACATAAAAACTAATTTCTTCTTCCTACCTATAGTTGCAAGGGACTGGAGTTCAGGTTTACGAGCTGATTTATGGGATTGAGTTTAAAGGATCTTATTGAAAAGAAAACACCATTATTTTGAGGCTTTCCACAATATTGCCTCACATAATGGGTGAGCAATTTAGAGAAGCAGCAACACTAAATTTCTTCACCCAGATGGTGGTGAATCTTTGGAAATTCCATCAAGAGAACTGTGGATGATCAGACAGTTAATTCAAGACAGTGATTGATACAATTTTTAGAATCAATTAATAGAGAGCCAGTGAAGGAAAGTGTTAGTGAACAGACACTCTTATTGAATGGCCAAGCAGACTTGGTGGGGCAATGCCCCGCAGCTGCTGCTACTTGAGTGGCGATATCCAGAGCAATGGAAATATGGGTTCCCAAAGGGCTTGCTAAACTTAATGGCAGGAGCTGATGAAATTGGGAAAAAAAAAATCAGTTTCCGTCTGTAATCAGATGGAGAGAATTGCAAATGTGATGATAAAGCCGGCAACTCCTGTTTAATCAGTTCAAGCCCAATGCAGGAAAACTTTTCAAAATGATTATTACAGACAAAATTAGGAATCAATTAGATATGCATAGTGCTTCAGGCAAGGCATCTTAGATATGTTAAAATTATATTTAATCACTCTCCTGGAGGGATCTAATCAGAGGTACTTCAAATGATGAAGATTTTCCAGCCCTCAAAGACACTTGCGAAGCAAAGCAATTTTTTAAAACCATCCAGTAGTTTCATTGTGACAAGCACTGATATTAGTTTGTCTTTTATTTCAATGTATGTCATTAAAATGAACTTAAATTCCCAGATGCTGTGACGGGGTTTGAAATATTAATTTAGATGGTCTTAAAGCAAATAATTTCATGGTGAGAGTGAACAAATAATCATGCAGTGGCTTGAGAGACTAAATCAGGATTTATTTCCATAAGCAGGAGGAAACATTGATCTGCAATAGAGAAATAAGGCATTGTCCTTGGGGGAGAAAAGGCTGAGCGAATTGGACTAATGATCTCTCGAGTTTAGGAGAAGAGGTGATCTTATTGAAACACGCAAAATTCTGAAGTGGAATTGAGAGTGTAATTACAAAGTTGGTGCTTCCACTGGTCATGTCGATGCAATCATGAAGAAGGCTTGCCAGCGGCTATATTTCATGAAAAGTTTTTTTTCCATAACTTTAGTTATTCGTTCAACAAAGTTATTACATACAATAAGAAAAATACATATTATGAACGATAATATATATATATAAAATAAGAAAAGAAAAAAAGAAAAAAATAACCCCCCCTCCCCCTCTCAGCCTACTCTCTTTAGGAGAGCCAAAGAAAAAGAAAACTGAAATATATTTACTAAAATCTAATCAAGGTAAATCTAAATGTAAATATTCTAAATATAAAGACCAGTTATTAAAAAAATAATTATTATCATGCAAAACATACGTGATTTTTTTCCATCACGAAGCAAGTTTTCATCTCATTATGCCATCTATTAATATCAATCACATTAGCATTTTTCCTTGTACTTGCTATACATTTTTTGCAACAGTTAAAGCTAAATGCACAAAAGCAATCTGAAATTAATCTAATCCTAAATCTTTCAAAAGATTCAACTCACCCAACAAAAATATTGTCGGATCCAGAGATATTTTGATCTTATACAAACGTTCCATGAACAATTGAATTCCTTTCCAAAAAGATTGTATATGTACACATAACCAAACAGCATGAAAAAAATTTCCAACTGAATTACCACACCTAAAACAAGAATCTGATTCACTAAAACCATATTTCTTAACTTTTCAGGTGTTAAATACAATTGATGTAAAAAATTGTAATTAACCATTGCATGACGAACATTTATCAATCTAGTAACACTTTCATGACAGATATCTAACCAGTCATCCTCGGAAAAAGTAAAGTTGATATTCCTTTCCCATTTAATCTTAGATCTCTTCCATCCCTTTTTTTCCATACTTTCCTGTAATATTTGGTACATCAATCAAATATATCCCTTCTTTGGTGCAATCACAAGAAAAGATTCAAATTTAATCAATTTAGGTAAAATCATATTTCTACCAAATATTTGTTTTACTAAAGATCAAAGTTGATAATAAACAAATACCTTTAGGTTTCCAATGTAATAAACATTGAATATACATTGAAAAAGGAATAAGTTGGTTATTATATAAGCGTTAAAGTCAATAATTTACCCTTAGAACCTATCATTCTATTTTTCCTCATCCATAACTTCATTAAATGTTTTAGTTAAATGTTAAGTAAAGTCCAAAATTCATTAAAAATCTTACAATTCAATTTAAGAATACGTCCTGCATTCATTTCCATTGATTGTAATTCAAAAGATATTTTTTAATGTATCAAAATTGCTACCCCCTTAGCTTTGGAATTAAATGAAAAAGATTAAAAAAACATGTCCAACCCAATCCCTCTTCAATTTCATACTTTCTTTTTCATTCAAATGCGTCTCCTGTAAAAAAGCAATATCAATCTTCATCTTTTTAATGTAAGCCAAAACTTGCTTACGCTTGATCGGATTATTTAATCCCTGAACATTAAAGGTAACAAATTTCAAATTCGACGTGTCTAATACAATTACTAAATACCAAAAATAGTCACAAAATTAATAGTAACAAAGAAAAAAAGAGGAAAAAATAATAATTTTAATTTTTTTTATATATAGAACCCTCAAATTAAAATATATAGGCCCTCCAAATAAAAATAATATTCATTAATAAGAGATAAAAAAAACAACAAAAAAAACTACCAAAAGGTAGTAACTCCCTAAAAAAAACTGGGTGTGGATTACCCACTAGTGACTGATGACTAACAAAGAAATTAGTGCAATCCCCTCCTCCCCAGCCAGCAAGTCAGAAATATTAACATATTACAAAAAAAAAAATCAGCCTTGAGATTGAAGTCCAGATGGTGAATTGATTTCAAGAGGAGATGAACACTTTCCATTCCCATTCTTCCCATTCCCGTTCTTTCCATTTCTGCCATTTTGTCCATTTCCAGATCCATCAGATTTTCTTTTAGGAAATAATGGTGAACTCTTTCTTTGTCCTCTGACATCCGGTAACAAAATAGCAAAAACCATTGCCTCATGCTCACTCTCAAAGAATTGAAACTGATAGATTCCATAAAACACTTTCAACACAACAGGATAACGAAAAGCAAATTTGTAACCTTTACGCCATAAAACATTTTTAACTGGATTAAATTCACGTCAGTGTCTGATGATATCTTGACCCAAATCAGGGTAGAAGAAAACTCTACTATTCTGAATTATCATTGGAGCTGCCTTTGTCTTACATTTTGCAAGTCGAAGAATTGTCTCTCTATCCAAACAATTCAAACAACGAACTATCACAGCTCTTGGCGACTGACCAGATAAAGGTGGTCTTCTTAAAGCTCTATGTGCCCTTTCCAATACCAGTCCGTCAGGAAAGGACTCTCCCCCAACATCTGGGGAATCCAATTTTTAAAAAATTTAACGGGATCTTGACCTTCTATACCTTCTGGCAAACCCACAATTTTCACATTATTTCTTCTGCTTTGATTTTCCAAACAGTCGATTTTTTTTATTAACTCTTTTTCCCAGGCTCCTAAATCTTTAACTGAATTTTCCACCTTTGTATTGGATTGTACCTGTTGTTTACATTCAGAAAGAGAAGCTTCAAATTTTTTGAAGTTTTCCCGGTTTTCTTTAACTTCTACCTTAACCACATTTAAGTCTGAAATTATATCAGTATTCATTTGGACTACCTGGTTCAATTGACCAGTAATAACATCCAAATAGGAAGCAATACCTTCAAACATCATGTAAACAGGCTGGAGTGCAATATGAATTACAGGATCTGATTCCATAATTTGTAACTCACTTTCTTCCAGCTCTTCTTCCATTTCCTGTACAGCAGTAGAGTAAGGTAAATCTTCTTCTTGTTGCTCTTCGAAAGGTAGCATTCTAGTTGTTTTACTGCGAGTTTGGACACCCAACGTCAACCCCCTGACTTCCTCAGGGGGTCGTCGCTGCTGTCCCCCCGCAGACCATTTTTAAATAAAATTGCGGAGTTCTCTGCAATTAACAATGCCACCCAAACGCATAGTCGCTGCAGTCTGCGTGTCTGCCGTCGGAATCTTCTTCCTCCGCACTCCCGTCTCTTCCAACGGGAAAGTTCTTTGTAGCAAGCCTCCAGGCTCATACCCGACATCTCGGGAGTGCGGTCCTTCCTCCACAGAACAGGACGAACCAGCGGCATCTTGAGACTGGTGAGTAACTGTTACCTTTGCTTTTGTCCCCACCAGCAATCGTTGAAGCTTGGGGATAGCTGAAAACGGATCCGAGGCTGTTCCAAGTTGTTTAGGCCCTAATTCTTCTGCACTTCAAAACTGTATTTTCTTTTGTAACTGAGACTTAGTTTTTTTACATTAGTAGCCATAATGGCTCACCAAAATATCAAACTAAAAATTTAAGTTTTAAAATTAAAAATAAAGGGTTAAAAAACGGGCATTTAAAAATCTGACCAGAGAGGGCAGGGATTACACGTCTGATCTCTATGCCATCTTGCCACGCCCCTCATTTCATGAAAAGTTTGAGGAGATTTGGTATATCATCAAAGATTCTCGAAAGTTTCTGCAGGTATATCGTAGAGAGCAATCTGACTGGTTGCCTCAGGGTCTGGTATGGAGATGCCAAGGCACAGCACAGGAAAATACAGAGAGTTGTTAACTCAGCCAGTGACATCATGGACATCAGTCTTCACTCCCTCGAGGACATCTACAAGAGGCAGTGTCTTAAGAAAGCAGCCATAAGACATTCACTGATTCACTAATTCTGATCTGTAGAGCCAAGGGTCACAGTCTCTCAAGGAAGTGGCCAGGCAAGGGCTGAATTCTCCATGCAATGTGGAAGGCAAACCTGAGCATGCATAGTTTTCACAGATAGCTGTGTGACGTCGGTGACATGAGGTGCATGTGGGAAGGGATCAAGACTATAGCAGATCACAAGTCAAGTTTTTGAGTTAAAGACAACAATGCCTTCCTTCTGGACAGACAGAACATCTTCTATGACTAACTCGAGGAGAAATTTTTGCCCACAGATGGCAGTAAATTTGCAGAATTCTCTACCCAAGGGGAGGGTGGGGGGGGACTGTGGAGGCTTAGTCTTTTGGCATATTTAACACAAAGAACAATAGTTATTAAGATTGAAGGAAATTGACATGAAGTTCATGCAGGAATGTGTTGAGGTAAAAGGTATAATTGAATTGCACAGTGCATTCTGCAGGAGCAGACAAGGAGGACGAGTGGCCCCGCCTGCATCTTGATCTAATGCTTTATTTAATATGCAGCACACTGAAAGCCTTGTGGAGTGCCTGATAGGTTCACATGTTTCTGCAGGCAGCAAGCTGTCATACGCCTTGTCTCTCCAGCTGGTCTCCCATTCATCATTTCAAGTCAGTGTCTATTTAGCTAGATCCTAACTGAGAACTGACACAACTTTAACGCTGATTAATGGCTCCTCAGAAGGGTCATGTATCAGAAAATTTAGTTGTACTAATTATCAAAAGAACCAGTGGGTGAGATGAGGACTTTTGTTTATTTACTTAGTTGCCAGGATCTGTTGTGTAATTCTCGAAAATAAGGTGGATTAGAATTCTTAGTAAATTACAGAAGAAAATTCAGATAAATATTTGAAATTTCCTGGCCTAGAGAAAGAGCAGAAGAGAAAGGACCACTCTTTTGATATGTTATCTATTTCCTTTAACATTGTATAATTCTACAACTCCAACACACACTAAAAATAAAATGAAGAAGCTTTGGAAAGGAGTATGTTGGTCTTATCTGTTGTCATTGAATGGGGGTTAACGCTCACCTTGTTGACTCCTTTGATTGCTTTATTAAACACATTTAGTGTTGGGTGGCATGGTTCACATCGGCCAGTACAGAAAGTGTAGGGCAGCAAGGTTAGCACTGTTGTTAGCACCACGCTACAGGCACGGTCGGCGCCAAGAGGGGAACATGGCCTATCCTTGCTGAGTGAGTTTATGAATGCTGGACTGTGCCCCACCCAGTTACCCTAATGCCCTCCTCTTTCTGGAGCCCACCCTAGCTACAGGACTGCTTTGAGACCACAGACTGAAGCTGTTGCAGGGAGGTGGCCACCCAGTACACGAGCTCAGTTACATAAGCAAATGCATTGACGATGTCACTGAGATTAAATGCTTCACAACCAGGGCTAATCAGACACCATGGTTGGAGGCAGAGGGCATCCTTCAGGACAGGGGACAGGATGGCATGATGATCAGCCAGGGCTCGGAACTTCAGGACAGGGGACAGGATGGCATGATGATCAGCCAGGGCTCGGAACACTCCATGCATTCTTGAAGGCAAACCTGGGTATGTACAAAGTATCCACAGTTAGCTGTGAGACACCAATGACATGAGAGGTGCATGCAGCAAGGGATCAAGACCATAACAGATCACAAGTCAACCTTGTGAGTAAAAGACAATGACACCTTCCTTCTGGACAAACTGAACATCTTCTATGCATAGTTTGATGAGAAAAACAGAATGATGCTGAAGAAAGCTTCGTGTCCCCCCAATGAAAAGCCCACCTGCATAGCTGCAACTGAGGTGAGAACATAATCCAAGGCGAACTCATTCAAGGCAATGGGACCAGACAACATATCTGGTTGGGTACTGAAGGACTGTAGGCCAATTAATGTACAACAGTCCATCAATCCTGCAGGGTTCAAGATGGCCACCACCATCCCAGTACCCAAGAGGGTGACAATTACAGGCCTCAATGACCACTGCTTTGTAACACTGACGCCCACAATTGTGCAATGGTACGAGCGAGAACAGAGCATGTGCTGGGTGAGGTGGATCCTTGATGATTTCTGCTGCTCTCCGATGGCAGTGATCCCTGTAGAAGTGGGGAGGGTTTTGCCTGGTTTCCTGGGCTGTGCCCACCACATTTTGCAGATCATTACAACCAGGGGTATTTTCAAGTCAAGTCAAGTTGATTGCCATCTGATTGTACAAGTACAACCTGACACAACAGTGTTCTCTGGTCCCCGGTGCAAAACATGCAGACACAAAACCAGGCATAACACACATCCACACAAATAATACATATGCAGAACAAGTATTATAATCAATATAAATAAATAGATCTTGCTTGGTACAAATGAGAATTTCAGATGTTCAATGTGAGCAGTTCCTTTGGTCGTTCAGCATTCTCACTGCCCATGGGATAAAGCTGTTCCTCAGCCGAGTGGTGGTGGCTCTGATACTCCTGTATCTCTTCCCCAATGGCAGCAGCTGAAAGAAGCTGTGAGCTGGGTGAAAGGGGTCCTCAATGATTTTGAACATCCTCATCAATGGTAGGGTGGGGGGGTGGGGGGTGTGTGGAGACTTGAATGATCTGCTTTGCCAATCTTATGGTCCTGTTATTTGACCTCCGATCCGTTTCTCTGCAGGTATCATACCACGCTGTGACACAGCTGCCAGGACACTCTCAAAAGAGCTCCTATAGAAGGTTGACATAATAATGGCTGATAGCCTTGCCCAGTTTAGTCTTCACACGAAGTGCCGTTGCTGTGACATGTTCATGACAAGTGAAGAGATGTTGAGTGTCTACAATAGATCACTAGTTAAGTGAACTCCAAGGAACTTGGTACTCTCTACTACAGAATTGTTGATGTGTAGTGGAGGGTGTTTTTTCCTGGTCCTCCTGAAGTCCTTTATCATCTTCTTTTGTCTTGACAACTTTGAGACTCAGGTTGTTACTCTTGCACGATTTCAAAAGATTTTCCGCCTCTTCTCTGTAGTGCGATTCATCATTGTTGCTGATGAGGCCGGCGACTGTTGTGTCATCTGCAAACTTGATGACACTGTTGGAGCTGGATCTGGTGATGAAGTCGTGGACCAGTAGCGTGAACAAGAGCGGGCTGTGCAGACAGCCCTGAGGGGCACCAGTGCTCAGTGTGATGGTGCTTGATATTCTGCTACCAATCAGGATTGACTGTGGTCTTTTTGTTAGGAAGTCCAGGATGCAGTTACAGAGAGGGGGTGTTGAGTCCCAGTGAGGACAGCTTCTCCACCAGCCTCTGGCGAATGATTGCATCAAATGCTGAGCTGAAGTCAATGAACAGCAGCCTGGCATATGAGGTGTCGTTCTCCAGGTGGGCCAGGATGGTGTCCCTATACCAGACCTCACAGCCAGTCATCACATTTTCCACCACACATCTGGAGAAATTTGACAGGGATTCTGATGTCATCCCAAACCTCTGCAAACTCCTGAGGAAGTTGAGGTGCTGACATGCTTTCTTCACGATGCCATTAGTGTGTTGGGTCCAGGAAAGGTCCTAAATTAATTATTTTTATTTTCTTGTACAGTTTTTTGGGATCTAAGTATCATTCCTAAGGTCAGTATTATTGTCTCCCCTTTATTGTCATTGACAAGGTAGCGATAAGCTGCTATCTTGAATCCCTGCCATTCTTCTAATAGTGGTGTTGATCAGGGAGTTCTAGAAGTTAGATCAGCAACTGTGAAGGACCAGGGATCAATTTTCATGTCAGAATGTGACATAACTTGGATGGAATTTGCAGTTCCTGTGGATCTGTCACCCTATCCTGCTCACTTATATAAATTGCGGGTTTGGGAGGTGCTGACAAAGTAGCTCAGATGTGAATGGTCATACACTTTACAGACAGAAAATGCTGCAGTTATTCTGTGGTGGTAGTGAAAGGAATGAATGCTTTGGTGGTGAATCAGATGGCAAATGATCAGGCTCTATAGTTCTAGTTCGAGCTGAGCCTCATGAATTTTATTGGACCTGCATTGATTCAGGCAAATGGAGAGGATTCTATTGCATCCTGGATGTGTCTTGGTGATGGTTGAAGCCTTTGGAGTGAGAGGAGTTGAGCCACTCACCACAGAATGCCTTATCTCTCATCTGTTGCAATGGCCATAGTAATCATGTCACTTGTCTGGTTGAGTAAGCCCTACTCCTCGATGTTATTCATAAATCTTATTGAGTGTCAAAGAAATGTGATGCTCTCAGGACACATTTTTTTGCCACTTAGCCAACATCTAAATGTTGCCTCGATCTGACTGGAACGTATGAACGGCTTCATTTCTTGATGAAGTGTAAATGGAATTCGACATGGAGTGGACTTCAATGGGACATCCTCTGTTCTGACCTTGTTATGAAAGGAAGGACACAAATGAAATATCTGAAAAAGGCTGAGCTTCACTGCACAAAGGAATTTCTTCTGTTGCTAATCATGCAAAGTAGACTCCAAACCCTTTGATGCCTCTAAATAAAATTCCATGATTCCATTAACGTCATGCACCAATACACAAAATTCATCAACTTTTTTCTGCCGTGGAGACAGACAGAGGCACCACCAGCATTGCCTGGCACCCTTATCAATGAAAGTGAGAAGCAAAAGAGAGTTCCTTTAAGATATCAAGTGTCCATAGATTTACCTCCAGTACTCTCATAGACTCCTGCAACCACACAGACTCCTGTTCGATCATTGTTGAACCTGAGCTTTCAGTGCCCTAGGCACCCTGGGGAGCCCTTCATTCATCGGCACACTCTTGAATCCTGGTCCCAATACCTGGTCTTCACAAGCCGTTTCCCAGGAGCCAGTCCTTTGCTGGTCTCCTTCCCAAAAGGATTGTCACCCAGACTTTTCTCGGCAGGGGAATGTTTTCCTGCTCTGGTGCCCTGCACTGGCCTGCTGATCCCCTGGAGGTCACAGTCCCTCGTGATCGCTGCCAAGCATGGGTGCCACCATCCTGGGCACAGGCATCACTGTTTTAAAGCTTTTAAAAATATAATCAGCCCCTTTAATATGCAGTTTAATACCTGTATGGTGCTGTTAACATCAGACCCAGGCAGTTGAACCCTGTGGAATTGGGCTGCGTCTCTGCTCCCCATTCTCCTGGGTCCGCACCAGAATCAACGCTACCATTACAGCAGCTCTGGCAATGCTGCCATTTGTATGATTTTCTAATATGTGTACATCATACCAATAACCATGATCTAAATCAGCCATTCTCAACTTTTGTTTTGGCTATGACCCCCCCACCTTTAGGACTTCTGGTCAAAGTTTATGGGCCCCCTTCCCTGTGAAGTAGTCAAGTTTAGACATAGACATACAAACACGGATGTAGAGCACAGTTAACAGGCCCTTACGGCCCATGAGCTCATGCCACCCAATTGCACACCCAATTGTCCTACAACTCCAGTATGTTTTGAAGGGTGGAAGGAAACCAGAACACCATGCGGAAACCCATGCAAACATGGGGAGAACATATAAACTCCTCACAGATAGCGCTGGATTTGAACCCGGATCGCTGATGCTGTAACAGAATTGTACAAACTGCTACGCCCAACCCTTTAGTTTGTTTTCTTCCATATTGCTCTCCTACCGATGACATTAAAAAAAAACATTTCAGTCCGAGACATCCTTGAATGTGCTGGGGGCCACCAGGGGTGGGTGGGTAGGGGTGGGCCTATGGTCCCCATTGAGAATGGCAGATCTGAATGATTGCTGAGAGACCTATGCATGGACATCACATGTGGTCCCTATGGAAATACAAACTAATACCGTGCATAAACATTAATGATATTCAAGACCAGTTATAAAATTATTATTTTACAATCTAATTCTACAAACCACTAGCAGGTTAAATCATTGTTGGATGCTGTTGAGGGAGATGACCTGACAGAAGCTGGCAGCAGTGACCAGCTCGCTGGCACTGAGCCTGGCATGGTGGACCAAAAGGTAAAGAGGAATGCAGTGGTCATTGGGGACTCCATTGTCAGAAATACAGACAGGAGATTCTGTGAGCCAGATAGGTATGCCCCCATGGTGTGCTGCCTCCCTGGTGCAAGGGTGCGGGATATCTCAAATCGGGTCCAGGGTATTCTAAAAGGGGAAGGCGAACAGCCTGATGTCTTGGTACATGTGGGTACCAATGACATAGATAAAAAGGAAGAAGTACTGAAAAAGGATTACAGAGAGCTAGGAAAGAAACTAAGAAATAGGACAGCCAGGGTGGTGATCTCTGGTTTGCTACCTGTGCCAAGTGCAACTGAGGACAAAAATGGAAAGTTAAGAAAAATGAATGTGTGGCTGAGGGGCTGGTGTAAAGGACAGGGTTTTGGCTTCTTGGATCATTGGGATCTCTTTTGGGGAAGGCATGACCTCTACTAGAAGGATGGGTTACACATAAACCCAAAAGGGGTCAATATATTGGCAGCTAGGTTTGGTACAGCTGTCGGGTGCAGTTTAAACTAATTTGGCAGGGGGGTAGGAACCTGTATGATAGGGCAAAGGACAGAAAAGATAAAACAGGAAAAGTTAGGTTAGGCAGCGAAAGTAACAAATCAGAAAGAGCAAGGAGGGTGAAAAAAGCAAATCTGAAGGCTTTATATCTTAATGCAAGAAGCATTCGGAACAAGGTAGATGAATTACCTGTGGAAATTGAGATAAACAAATATGATTTGATTGAGATTACAGAAACATGGTTGCAGGGTGGGCAAGCCTGGGAACTTAACATCCCGGGGTATACGATATTTAGGAGGGATCGGCAAGAAAGAAAAGGGGGTGGGGTATTGAAGGTGAGAGAAGGGACCGACACGATTGACAGAAAGGATATCAACTCGGAAGATGCGGAATCTATATGGGTAGAACTGAGGAATAGCAAGGGGTGGAAAACGTTAGTGGGGGTGGTATATAGGCCTCCAAATAGTAGTGTAGAGGTGAGGGAAGGCATTAAAAGAGAAATTAGAAAAGCGTGCAATATGGGAGACTTTAATTTGCATATAGATTGGACTAGCCAAATTAGTAAAAATACTGAGGAGGAGGAATTCCTTGAATGTTTACGGGACGGTTATCTAGACCAATATGTCGAGGAACCAACTCGGGAGCAGGCCATTTTAGATTGGGTATTATGCAATGATAAGGGGCTAATCAACAATCTTGTTGTACGAGGCCCTTTGGGTAGGAGCAATCACAATATGATCGAATTCTCACTTGACATGGAGAGTGATGAAATTAAAACCAAGACTAAGGTCCTGAATTTAAATAAAGGGAATTATGATGGTATGAGACGGGAGTTGAGTAAGATTCATTGGGTGGTGTTTATGGGGGAGTTGACTGTGGATAGACATTGGAAAGCATTCGCAGATCTAATGGAGAAATTGCAAAAATTGTTTATACCGGTTTGGCATAAAAATAAACCAAAAAAGGTGACTCAACCGTGGATAACAAGGGAAATTAGAGACAGCATTAGGTCCAAAGAGAGAGCATATTCATTGGCCAAAAAAAGTACCACAACTGAAGACTGGGAGCAGTTCAAGATGCACCAAAGGAGGACAAAGAGATTAATCAAGAGAGCAAAAATAAATTACGAAAGTAAGCTTGCGGCAAATATAAAAACCGACTGCAAAAGCTTTTATAAATATGTCGAGGAAAAGATTGGTGAAATCCAGAGTAGGTCCTTTGCAGTCGGAATCAGGGGAATATATAATGGGAAATAAGGAAATGGCAGACCAATTAAATTCTTACTTTAGTTCTGTTTTCACAAGAGAGGATACAAATAACCTCCCAAGGATGTTGGGAAACATAGAGACTAATGCAAGGGAAGAACTGAAAGAAATCAGTATCTCTAAGGACATGGTCTTGGGGAAATTGATGGGACTGAAGGCAGATAAATCCCAAGGGCCTGATAATCTACATCCTAGGGTACTTAAGGAAGTGGCCATTCAGATAGCAGATGCTTTAAGAATTATTTTCCAGAACTCGATAGACTCACGATCAGTACCCATGGATTGGAGGGTAGCTAATGTTACCCCACTATTTAAAAAGTGGGGTAGAGAAAAAGCGGGGAATTATTGGCCGGTGAGCCTTACATCAGTAGTGGGCAAAATGATGGAATCCATTATTAAGGATGTAATAACGGAGCATATGACTAGCAGAAAAGGGATCGGACAGAGTCAACATGGATTTGCAAAAGGTAAATCGTGCTTGACAAATCTATTGGAATTCTTTGAGATGGTGACAGGTAAAATAGATGGGGGAGAGCCTGTAGATGTGGTGTACCTGGACTTCCAAAAGGCCTTCGATAAGGTCCCGCATAAACGACTGGCTTACAAAATCAAGGCTCATGGGATTGGGGGCAAAGTATTGATGTGGATTGATAACTGGCTGGCAGGTAGAAGACAGAGAGTTGGGATAAATGGCTCGTTTTCTGAGTGGCAGGCGGTGACCAGTGGGGTGCCACAGGATCTGTACTGGGACCCCAGCTGTTCACAATTTACATTAATGATCTGGATGAGGGGATTGGATGTAATATCTCCAAATTTGCAGATGACACTAAGCTAGGAGGGGTTGTGTGCACGGAAGAGGGGGTCAGGAAGCTCCAGTGTGATTTGGATAAATTGAGGGACTGGGCAGATACATGGCAAATGTACTACAATGTGGATAAATGTGAGGTTATCACTTTGGTAATACAAACCGGAAGGCAGATTACTATTTGAATGGCAATAGATTAAGAGATGGGGAAGTGCAAAGAGACCTAGAGGTACTTGTACACCAGTCTCTGAAGGCGAGCATGCAGGTACAGCAGGCGGTTAAAAAGGCAAATGGTATGTTGGCCTTCATATCAAGAGGGTTTGAGTATAGGAACAAGGATACCTTACTGCAGCTGTTCAGGGCCTTGGTGAGACCCCACCTGAAGTATTGTGTGCAGTTTTAGTCACCTTATCTAAGGAAGGATGTTCTTGCAATGGAGGGAGTGCAGAGGCGATTCACCAGGCTGATACCTGGAATGGCAGGAATGACTTATGAGGAAAGATCGCGCAAATTGGGATTGCACTCGCTGGAGTTTAGAAGATTGAAAGGGGATCTCATAGAGACATATAAAATTCTGGCAGGACTGGACAGAATGGATGCAGATGGGGATGTTTCCAATGATGGGAAAATCCAGAACCCGGGGCCATGGTTTGAGGATAATAGGCAAACCATTTAGGACCGAGATGAGGAGGAATTTCTTGACCCAGAGCGTGGTGAATCTGTGGAATTCATTGCCACAGAGGGCAGTAGAGGCAGGTTCATTAAATCTATTTAAGAGGGAATTCGATCTATTTCTTCAGTATAAGGGTATTAAAGGTTACGGAGAGAAGGCGGGGACGGAGTACTGAACTTTAAGATCAGCCATGATCTCGTTGAATGGCGGAGCAGGCTCGAAGGGTCGAATGACCTACTCCTGCTCCTATCTTCTATGTTTCTATGTTTCTGTTCCAGCGTCTTTAGAATATGAATTCTGTTTACTTGTCTAGTTGTCTGCAATAATAATA
This sequence comes from Narcine bancroftii, assembly GCF_036971445.1. Classification (NCBI taxonomy): domain Eukaryota; kingdom Metazoa; phylum Chordata; class Chondrichthyes; order Torpediniformes; family Narcinidae; genus Narcine; species Narcine bancroftii. The sequence continues at coordinate 232,649,504 of NC_091473.1, read as the reverse complement.
GTAAATCCTTGCTTTGACATTTTACATTTCACTTACTAAAGCGAGCAAGATTTAGTATGGCTTTTGATTCCTTTTGGGCTTACTTTGATCATTTTCTTCCTGACTTTATTTGATCATCTGTCTCACAACCTTTTCCTATTTTGTTGAGATATTTTATTATCTTCAAGTATCTTTCCCACTAATTTTACAGATTTATTCATGCAGTTGCATATTCTTTATAATTTTCTATGCTTTCTGGATAACTTAATCTATGAAATTGAAGTCTATTGGTGGATGTGTAGTCTAGTTATAGGATGACATGGCGCAAGTATTTCACGAGGGAGAACCTGGTAAACATTCATTTGATTCCTTCTGTTGTCAATGCAGGTTGGTTTTATATATAGAATGAAAAGCAGATGGACAAGCACTGAACCCTGGGAGATTGTCATTTATTGTCAACACAAGAATGCCTCGTTTTTTTTTTGCTTTGCAACACTATCCCCTACTGCCGTGTTACTGAATGTGCTTTATATTTTTCATTTAAAACTCTTGTGAGATTTTTTTTTTACAATGGCCTTTTGCTCAAATATTTTAGACACTGAAGAATATTGCCTATTGATTTTTTTTAAAAACTGATCTTTCCCAAAAAGTTATTAAAGCTGCTAAATAGACATGTACTTGCTTAAAGGAGAGGGGGATTAAACATTAAAATAGTCACCTCGAAATTGCTGCAGTGTCTAGGTCAACAGCATAAGCTACAATCTTGACTTTTATCCTTTAATATTGCATTATATTTGTGATAGTACAGATCTATCACCAATGTATAGAATTACAGTATCTAGACTGTGCTTACAGCGATTGGCTGAGATCTTAAGCCATGCCCACTGCCTGGGCCTTAAAGGGTTGTGTCCCTAGCCAAGTCGGATCAATCCGGACTGGTCGGCCACCTGTGAAAAGCTCCTGTCTTTTGCTAATAAAAGCCTTGGTTTGGGTCAACAAGTCTTTGGTTCTTTCGGCGAGCTCGACAATATTTTGACTGGATTATTGAAACTGTTGCTGATCTTGGATGAAGGACAAATCATGGATTAAGCTGGGAATCTTCCCACTGGCCTTTGTATCATTCCAACCATACACCACTATAAATGTTAAGGTCTCAAATTCAGGCAAGGTGTTAGAACCATAGAACAAGAGAGCATTACAGCACAGCAACATGTGCCCTTTGGCCACTCCAGTCTGTGCCAAAACATTACTCTGCCTAGTCCCATTGACCTGCACCCCTCCATGTACCTGCACGAATTTTTCTTCAATGTCAAAATTCACAAGTTCAGCTGGCAGCTCATTCCCCACTCCCACCATTCTCTGCGAGAAGAAATTCCCCTTAATATTCTCTTTCCCCTTTTTCCCTTAACTCGTGTCCTCTAGTTTTTAATTTCACCTCACCTCAGTGGGGGGGGGGGGGAAACTGCTTGCATTTTATCTACACCCATCATCATTTTGTATACCTCTATCAACTTTCCTTCATTCTTCCATGCCCCAGGGAATAGAGACCTGACCTGTCCAATTCAATAAGTCCAACCTGTAACTCAGTTCTTTAAGTCCCAGCAACATCCTTGTCAATCTCCTCTGCACTGTTTTAATCTTATTGATATCTTTCCTGTAATTAGGTGACCAAATATGGCCTTGCTATAATTTGGTAACAGCTGAGTAATTTTACAGCCCTTGAACAAGTTTTCGAATGGCAATGCCTATATTTTATATTATCTACAGAAGTATTCAGCTCCTAGGCCTCTGAGCCATTGTGTGCAAATATTGGCTATTCCTGATGAAGTTAAATGGCAAGCATGAATTTGAAAGTGTGATATCCTCAAGTAAACTATTGCCTCAAATAGAAATTTATAAAATTATGAGAGGCATTAATGAGGTGGACAATGAGAACCTGTTCCCCAGGATAAGAGTTTCACACACTTGTGGACATGCGTTTAAGGTGAAGGGGAGGAAGTTTATGGGAGATGTGTGGGGTCACTATTTTACACAAAGAATGGTAGGTGCCTGGAAAGGGCTGCCAGGATTAATGGAGGAAGCAGATATAACAGAAGCATTTATGAGGCTTCTAGAGAGATGCATAAATATAAAGGAGATAGAGGAAGTTTTAGCTTCACTTGAAATTAATGTTAGGTAGAGACACATGCACTGAAGGGCTTGTTCCTGGTCTGTACTGTTCTATGTAAATGATAGGTTTGATTAAAACAATCCATTGGAGGATGGATGATGAAAATGAACAGAAATGTCTTTGAATCAAGACTGAACAGATTGAGGCAACTTCAGAAATGAACGGCATTCGATAAGAGCAGAGATACGTATTATAGCTGCAAAGGAAGTCACTGTTAGTCGGGTGGATGGGGAAATGAAGCTGTATAGAGCAATCATCCAGAAAACTCAGAAAATATTTACTTTTGCAATGCTAAACATGTATTTTACCCATTATTCTTATTTATTTTCATTTTGTTAATTTATTTTCTTTGATTTTTTTTTGCTGGTTGCTTGAATTCTGAACACCAGAGATTTCACTAGCATAAAGTTGTATTGCATTTGCTCTGCACCAACTGGTGTCTCTCTGTAATTCTGCATTTCTATATTGTGTCCTACTTACTGTACTACATATGAAAGTATATGAAATGTCTGGACTACTCACAAAATAAACATTATTTTTACACCTTAGAGCATGTGGTAATAAGCTTGAAGTGGAATTAATACCCTTTCCCACTGCTACCACTCCTCTTTGGTACTGTCCTGTAATGTTCTATGTTCTATGCATTTGCTCCCTTTGGACAGATTCTAAAATCTGATTTAGCTCAAGATGTTCTCCCTACAGAGGAAACCTTGCCAACATTCCTCTTTGATTGAGGTTTTCAATCCTTCTCCACAGTAATTGCTCGTGTTTGTTTTGTTTCAACTAATAAAATAGTGGAGGCTAAAATTGTGCAGTGTGATGTTACAGTGTGCCTGGGGGAAACCAAGGGCTGGACAGCTAGAGAAGCTGGGGCCTGGACCGCCAGGGAAACTATGTTTGGCACAGTGGGTGAACCAGGGCTGGGACAGCCAGAGAAACCAGGGCCGAGATTTGTGAAATGTTGAACCAACAGTGCTTCAAGTTCTTCCAAGATAAGACTGAGGTGGCACAGGAGAGTAAACAAAGTCCTATGGTGCAAAGGAACAGTTCATTTACTTCATCTCATAAAGTGTGGAAATACATCTGTGAGGTTGGAATCAGCAAGGTGGAACTGTCAATGGAAGATATAGAAACCATATTGAATGCATTGATATACGAAGGGAAGGTAGAGAAGACTATAATAGCTGTAAAGGAAGGCACTATTGGTAGGGTGGATGGGCAAATGAAGCTGTATAGAGCTGTCAATCCAATCATACAGGCCACTGGCCTGATGAGGACACCTGTGGGAAGTGCCCAGTTTTTGACATTTCTCTAGCAGCTTGTCTATACATGATGGAGTGGCTAAAACCTCCAGAAAAGTTGAGGGGTTGTGCTCGTGTTCGATGTTTTTCATCTCTGAGAGGATACAGGAAAGGAGGGCACCCTCCATACATTTGGAAGACTAGGTGCAGTGACTTGCAGTCTTTTTTCAGTGCAATTCAAAGACTATGGGCTGTTTATTTAAAGATTTTGTATGTTTCCAGATAATACATTTAAGCAAAGTTGCACAAGATCTATAGTTACTGTGATTAGTGGAAGTTATAGTCAAATTCTCTGAAGTGTTAAAATTGAGGGAGCGCAACTGTGCAATACTTCGTCATACTATTAAATTATACAACATTCTCAATTATAAAATGCCAAATACAACTCAGTTTTCACCAAGGCCAAGGTCTCACGAGATCTCCTTTTCGCCGTTTTTGGTGAGCTCCGGCACCTAAAAAAATTAGCACTGCACCCCTGCTGATCGCCATTCGGGTCACTTCTTATCTCTGCTTAGTAAGGGTCGCCCCAGTCAGAGGCTTTATCTGTTGTCTTGGGAGAGGGGTGGGTTAATTATCTATTATGTTACTATTCATCTTTCAGGAAGTTCAGTGGAGGGGGAGGACACTGTAAATGAAACAACATTTAAATGTTTTCAAAAAAATGTGACTGAAAACAAAATAAGGTTTGTGTAAGTGAATTTAAGTACTGAATAGTATATTTGCCTTTTGTCTTTTAAACTATTTATTCTTAATACAGGTGTATTAGTGAGGCATTGTAAGAATAAGACACTAGCAACTAGAAAATTCACGTATCCGGATATCTACCAATCTCCATAGGTGACGAATACCAAGGATTTTACAGTACTTACCAATTCTGAACAGTCTACCAACACGAGAAGCACTAGAGATGGAAAATAATATCAAACATTGCTGCTGACCTTAGAGTCCTGGAAGAAGGAGCTATCAGCTCACAGAACGAGATGAGCGAGAAAAGGTGGGTGGACTAGGGGGAGATGGTAGGCCATGTGTGCCTTGTGCCGCCCAATGAACTTAGGGGAAGAAATTCCACCTGAACTTCAGCAAGATATTTCATGCAAGATGCCGGCAGTTCAGTTGGGTTGACCCCCCTCCAGCAGCAGCTATAAGCTCAGGGTAGAGTGAAGAGTTTGTAAGGTGTAGTGTGAATTATAAGTTGTTGAAGGGCATTCTTATCATAACATTTTGTAAGTCAGGATACCTTCAGGCTGAAACTAGCGTATTTGTAATGCTCGTAGTTTTTTGTTTTGCAAGAGATAATCAGTGTCGCTCTTCACTTCAAGAAAGTTGATTACATTTTATGCTTAAATGGGCAGCACAGTGAGCCTAGTGTTTAGCGCAACGCTGTCACAGTGCCAGCAGTTAGGATTGGGGTTCAAATCCTGTGCTATCCGTGAGGAGTTTGTATGTTTCCCTGTGGGTTTACCCTGGGGTACTCGATTCCTCCCACACTTCCAAACGTTGTAGATTAATTAGGTGTAATTGGGGAGCAAGGCCCATTACCATGCTGTATCTCTAAATTTAAAGTTTAGAAGTACAAAAGTCTGCAGACATTGTAAAAATACATAGAAATGCTAGAGGAACTCAGCTGGACTTGCAATATCCATGGGAGGTAAAGCTATATGACCAACATTTCGGGTCTAACTGAGTTCCTCCAGCATTTCTGTATGTTTTTACGACATTTTATACTCGCTGGTCAAACAGCAGCAGTTGGGGCATGCTTGTGGCTTCACTAAAGTTTCTAACTTCCCCTTGGTTCAAGCTGCTATCAACTACATGCTTACTGTGTTTTTTTTGCAGGCATTGAATATCAACACTGAGTGTGTCCATCTATCCACGTCCAGCTGATGTAAGCCCATATGTCGAAAATAGCTCAAAAGCTGATATACTGGTAGTAAGCATGGTGTTTACACTCTTCAACAATCTCCTGTGTCACCTGCATTTAAGCCATGATGACAAACCAAAAGGTAGTTGTTGAGTGATGATGTGTTCACTGATAACAGCTCTGACTCCATGTGTCAGTAGTCATTCAGAGAAAGCTCTGCTGTCACATGAAACAACTACAAATGAATTACTGCCTGGACAGCTTGCGAGGAACCATTCAATAGTCTTCAGGGTGGACGTCATGGTTTATGGTAAACTGCTGTGTAGCAGAAAAGACTCACCGAGTTATGGAGACATCCAAACAAGTGTCTTCAGTCCAACTCATCCATGCCGGCCAAGCAGAATTACCACTTATTGTCAGTGCAAAAAAAAATGGACTCAACATTCACATGTAAACAAATAAAGAAATGTAAATAAACTGTGCAATACAGAGAGAGAAAAAAGAATCAATAAAGTGCAAAAGTAAAAGTTCTTAAATATGTCCCTGGTTGAGATTGTTGTTGAGCAGCTGTTCCTGAACCTGGTGGTGTGTCTTGTGACAACTAGACCTCTTTCCTGATGGCAACAGAGAGAACAGAGCGTATGCAGGGTGGTGTGGATCCTTGATGATTGCTGCTGCTCTCCGACACCAGAGTTCCCTGTAGATGTTTTTGATGTTGAGGAGGTTTTTACCTGTGATGTCCTGGGCTGGGTGTTAACAATTAAATACAATTAACACCATGAGGACTAAAATTAAGATGAAAAATAAAAGGAAGAGAAACATAAATAAATAAACAAACAAAGCAATCAAGAAATATCCACAGTTGGACAGTCGTGCAAGAAGTCTGCAGTGTCAGTAGTGCAGACAAATATTTCACGGTCTTGGGATAGGTCAATATGGAGAGGTGCAAGACGCTGATAGAAGCTGGGGGATAAACTGTTCTTGATCCTTAAGAAATGTAAATGGGATTAACACATATATTTAAAAAAAACTGTTCAAAGGTCATTTATGATATTGCCAGCAGTAACTTCTTCCTTGTTTATAGTGGCCCTTGTAGATATTTCAAACATAAATAATTTTGCATCCTGGTAGCAAAGTGTATCTTAAAATCAAATGCATACAATCTGTCTTTTTATTTTGATCGACAATATGAGCACCTGGGCAAAGCCCATGGTCATGGATAGGAGAACATGGCAACTTCACATAGAGTCAAATTTAGATATATTAGATGATCTCTATAATAGTTCCATAAAAGTTTTATCTAATTATCTCATCTTTGAAGACAGTACTTCACCATTACTGTTAGATGGCAGACAAATGTGATTGATGCTGGAAAAACAGAATTTTTCTGCGATTATTTGACATTGCAGAATGGAAAATAATCTTTGGATGGAGTGATAAAGAATGACCGCAATTCCTGGTCTGCTTAATGTAACTCAAGTGACTTGGCCAGCCACTTCCCTCAATGTGTCATGCTTGTGGATCAGATAAGAAATGATATCATTCCACATGTGGTGTTCCTTCAGCTGTGTGGTGGGAGAAATTTGCCCTTTTGTCCCAGATGCTAATACTGTCTGTCTCCCCAAGGTCAACCTTGTTTAGAGCAAACTGGGACCCCCATGAAAAGTCCATTATTTCCCTCCCCTTCCTCAAGATCCAACTTTCTCTTGAAAGCTCTGTCGGTGTCCCAGCCCAGGTCCCATCTGACGTATGGATCCCTGATTCTCAAGAAGCGTTAGCACACCGATCCCCATGACCAGCAACCCAATAAACCACAGGGCTTGCAAGCCCAGCTCAGTCACGGTTTAATTCTCCTGTGCTCCTAACTCTCTGATCCATTGCACAATTTCATTTCAACAGCAGATCTGGGTTAATTTGTGTGATTGGAGAGCTAATGATTTCATATGACCTAACTATTTTACTAAAACAGTGAAAAAAATACTTTGTCAAGTCATCTGATTGGTCAAGTTAAACCTGACAAAACAGCATTCTCTGGTCCTCAGTGCAAAACATATAGACACCCAACATCCTACCAGCACACAATACATATGCTGGACAAGTATTCAGAAGTACAAATACATAAATAGTCATACATAGATATGAGAGTCAGTTGGTTAGTGTGAGCAGTTCCTTTGGTCATTCAACATTCTTATTGCCTATGGGAATAACCTATTCCTCAGCCTGGAGGTGCTGGCTCTGATACTCTCGAATCTCCTTCTCAACGGGAGCAATTGAAAGATGCTGTGTGTTGGGTGGAAGGGGTCCTCAGTGATTTTGTGTGCGCTCTTCAGTCAATGATCCCGGTAGATCATATCGAAGGGGTGGGGGTGTGGATGGAGTGAAACTCTCTGCCACTCCTATGGTCCTGTGGATTGACCACCAATCCATTTCTGATGCAGCCAGCCAGGGTGCTCATGATTCAGCTCCTGTAAAAGGTTGACATGATGGTGGCTGGTAGCCTTGCCCGCTTCAGTCTTCTCAGGAAGCGCAGTCACTGTTGTGCCTTCCAGGCAAGTGAGGAGATGTTGAGTGCCCACAATAGGTCACGAGTTATGTGAGATATATCAGGTTACACAGTGGCAAAGTTAGTGTCGTCTCTACCTCACAGTGCTAGGGTTCAGAACTGATCTTGGTTGCTTTTTGCGTGCAATTTACATTTTCTCCATGGGACCGTATGGGTTTCCACAGAGTGCGCTCATTTCCTCCCATATCCCAAAGACGTTCTGATTGGAATTGTAAGTTGGCCACTGTAAAGTGCCCCTTGTGTACCAGTGAGCAGTAGAAACCAAAGAGAGTTTGATGAGAATGAGGATAGAATAAAATAATGAGATTATCTAGGATTAGTGCAAATGGATGATTGCTGGACAGCAATGAATCAGTGGGCTGAAGGGCCTGTTTCCGTGCTATGCCTCTCAATGACTCATTATTTTGCCTATCATATTCTTTCCTCACTCTTTGATCTCCCTGACATTCATTTTGTGTGATCTGCGTCAACTGCTAATCATCAGGAATTTCTTTTCTGGACAGAAATTAACATGATTCGCCTTATCCAGCTAACATCTTCTGAAATTGTACCTCCGCTTCCAGCAGAAATAGTCACTTCTGTGGGTGACGTGCATTTATAATCAGATAATTGCATAAGGTTTGGAAATTTTGGAAAGATATTTTTCAAACAATATTGATGATTCTTAAGAGTAAATTGAAATCTTGCCCTTTAATTATTCCTTTTGGATCATTTCAAGGTGATGACGTTTTATTGACTTCAACTCAAAATTTTATCTTTTACTTCATTGATGCCCATAAGTACAATTTTGATTACATTGAAAGATAACACTCCATCTACCCATACAACAGTGGTTCTCAACCATTTTATTTCCACTCACATACCACTTTAAGTATTCCCTGTGCTATTGGTGCTCTGTGTTTAGTAAGGGATTGCTTAAGCTGGTATGTGGGTGGAAAGAAAAAGTTTGAAAACCACTGTTTTAATCATACCTAATTGATGTTATGTGTACGGTTTCATAACTCCAAAGGAAATGGGTCAATGACAATTTTTCTCAAGCAAAAGATTTCAGTAACAATTGGGTCTATAGAAGTGATTCTCAACCTTCTCTTCCCACTCACAGAGCACCTTAAGCAATCCCTTACCAATTACAGAGCACCGATTGCATAGGGATTACTTAAAGTAGTATGTAAGTGGAAAGAAAAAGGTTGAGATCCACTATCATACACAATGGTTAAATGATATATCTTGTTTATGTTCAGAAAAAAATTAGATGTGCCATTAAAGATTCAGATACTAATTTCCTAAAGATGCGGAGTCCTTTTATGGACCATGACCATAATCTAAAGTTTTAGGCTTGTTATAAGCTTCGATGCTGAGCTGTCTATTTCCAGGTTGTTGCCACTTAATACCCATGTCAGGTTTTTTTTTAGTGGTAGGGGTTTTGCATTAATGATTTTTTTTCTCTTTTTCTTGTAATTTGTATTTCAATATATCATTGAATCATTTAATTATTGTATTATTGCAAACTTCAATAAAAATGCCTTAAATAGAAAAATGGAAATACAAAGGATATGTGGGATCTGTGTGACCCTCCCCACAGTACATCTTGCGCCTCACTTTTCAATGGGCAGTATTAAACCATGGAATTTACTGGTTCTCCTATCACAGATTGTGATCACAGTCAATGTGCTGATCACTGGCTAAATGATGAGCTTTGGGCTGCAGGCAGCTGGTGCTGATCAGGCTGATATATCCCTATGGAGAGCATCTTTCCTCCAAACTTCCTGATGTCCATTTTTATGTGGCTGCCATGGGAGAGACTGGGCGCAGACTGGGATGTCATTTTGTTGGGGACCTCAGCTCTGTCCGCCGCAATAGTGTGGATCTCCCAATGGTCACCCATTTCCATTCCCCATCCCATTCCCTTCCTGACATGTCTGTGCATAGTTTCACGCACTGCCAGACTGAGACCACCTACAGGTTGGAACAACACCGCCTCATCTTCTGTCTGGGCACCGGATGGCATTAACATTAACTTCTCCAGTTTCCGTTAAATCACATCTCCCCCCCCATCTTCTTCCCCTGTCACCTTTACCTCACCTCTGTCTTACTCTTTCTCTCTTCCCTTTTCCCTCTGTTTCCTTTCACAGAGCCAAAATCAATTCTCATTCTTTCCCTTATCGTATCGAATTAACATTTTTTGACAGTTAGATGTGGACTCTGCCCCCTGCCATTCTTCAGTCTTTATTCAGATGCCTTCCTGTTTTTTGCTAACAAAGATGGGCTCAGGCCTGAAATGTCAGTAATATATCTTTACCTCCAATGGACGCTGTTAGACCGGCTGAGTTCCTCCAGCATTTCTGTGTGTTTTTACTACAGCCACGGTGTCTGCAGACTTTCAAGTTTCACTATTTTATGCATTGACTTCCCAATGGTTAATATAGCAGTGACACAGTGGATGCAAGCAGAGGGTAAAAGCCCCAATGGTAATAATTAGTTTGTGTGGTCAATATCATGACACAACTTTACCTCTTGCTTTGCCAATTTGGCAAATGTTATTGGTAAAATGAGACAAAATCTTAAATTCAAATTCTGCATTCATTTGAAAATAAATGGTGGATACCAATTTACAGACACTATTTATGAAACTTGTGGAAATTAAATTTTAAAGTGTGATTTTTGTCTAGAATTCATCATGCTTTATTTCATGTTATCAAATGTTGCTACTTAAATTGAAGCATTTTTGATAAACCATCCAATTGTTGGCTTACCTCTTATTTTTACAATAGGGGGCAGAGTCCACATCTACTGTCAAAAGGTGTTAATTAGATATGATAAGAGAAAGAGTGAGAATTGATTTTGGCTCTGTGAAAGGAAACAGAGGGAAAAGGGAAAAGAGAAAGAGCGAGACAGAGGTGGGGGAAAGGTGACAGGGGAAGAAGATAGGTGGGGGGGGGAGAAGGTGTGGTTTAAATAAAACCGGAGAAGTCAATGTTAATGCCATCCGTTTGGTGGGGGTGTGCCCAGTCAGAAGATGAGGTAGTGTTGTTCCAACCTGTAGGTGGTCTCAGTCTGGCAATGCGTGAAACTATGCACAGACATGTCAGGAAGGGAACGGGATGGGGAATGGAAATGGGTGGCCATTGGGAGATCCACACTATTGTGGCGGACAGAGCCGACATCTCCAACAAAGTGACATCCCAGTCTGCGCCCAGTCTCTCCCATTGCAGCTTCCTAAAAATAAATTCCAATTGATTTAATCCTAGATATACAAAAATTATGTGACTGCTGTCACCCTATTTTGAAAGTTTATATAAGTTTGAATACTGTACAACAAAGTTAAAGGATAAAATCACATGAACATTTGATAAGAAGTCATCAATACACAAAAGCTCACACATCACATCAAAGAGGCTACTGTTCCCACTTAATTATGCTATTGTGTGGTCTTTACAGTTTCTGTTTGCACATTTTTTGAAGTCACCTTTGCATTGAAGCCAAAAGGTTTGGTGATTAGCTTTTGGTTTACTTTCTGTAAATCACTGACCCCACTTATCGCGCTGAGCAAAGATCTTATTTTTCACCTTGTATCTGTCCTAAATGTACAGTAAAACCCCTGTTTTCCACAACACAAGCTTCAAGACATTGGCAAAAAAGAAATTGCAGGAAATAAATTGGTAAAAAATACACACACCTATCCAGCATCTACCAATCCCCATGGCAGGTACCAGTGCTTTTACTGTACCTCTCTCCATTTTCCTTTCATTCCCTGTCGGTAAGATGGCGGCGTTGCCAGAGCCACTGCAGCGGCAGCGCTGCCGCTGGTGCGGCCCCATGGGGAGCGAGGGAGCTGAGATGCACCACTCCTGTGTGGCCCAGCTGCCAAGTTAACTGACATTGGTTCTGCACGGGCTTTGAACAGCCCGTTGGAGGAGCTGAAGGTGGCTTTAGTTGAAATCCCACGACTGCGGGACTGCCCCCAAAATGGTGGCACCCATTAATTGGCAGCAGCCACCAAGGGCTGCAGACTCCAGGGAAGCAGAGATCAGGTGCAGGGCACCAGAGGATGAGAAGATTGCGCACTGTCTAAGAGGGAGAAGCAGAGGATACGACCTGCGGGGACAGTGACCAATGCGGCAGACCAGTGAAGGGGCTCTGTGGCTGAGGGACCAGTGCATGCGGTGGGCTGCTGGCGACTCGAGGTGAGGAACCTGTGGAAGCTGTGGGCTGCTGGAGAATGCTGACGGAAGACACGCGCCAGGCTGCGGACAGCAGGAGACCAGCTCGTACTGGCTGGAGGGGTATCAGAACCAGGAGGCAAGGAGGTGCCAAGAGCGTTGAAGGATTCCTGACCGTGTTGGAGGCTTGGATCTGGACCTCGGGTTACCAGTGGTTTGGACTAGACTCTGTGTGGCTGTGGGGGCTGCAGAAGTGCTGGAGTCGAATCTACGGACACTTGGTGACTCTGGGGGGAACTCTCTCGTGCTTCTCTCTCTTTGACTGTCAGAGGCACTCAGGCAATTTCTGGCGGTGGTGAATTGGTCTGCCTTGCAGCAGGCAAAAGCAATTTGATATAATATGACACTGTTTTATTACTATGGTAATAAAATGAATCTTGTATCTTCAAGGTATTTTCTTTGTTTACTTTAAAAAGACAATCTTACAAGATTACACGCAATTTGGACGTGTACAAAAGTAAAAACTTTTTGGGAAGATTTAAACTTAATATTAAATAAAATTACAAAAAATAAGATGCCAAAAAATCCAGAAATATTCCTGTTTAAACAACATAAAAGACAAAGAATTTGGCCTAAAATTAGACAGGACTCAAAAAAAGATTTACTGTGGTTACACTTGCAACAGCAAAAAAAATGCTTAATGACAACTTGTAAAATGGAAGCTACCTTAAAAATACAACAATGGTCCATAAAAATGAACAAGTGTATTCATTAGAAAAGATTACCTACAATTTAAAAGAGAAATATACTTTATTTGAACAAGTTTGGAAACCATACTTAGAGTGTACTAGAAACCACCAATTTCAGGTGTCCACCTCTTAAAATAATAAATGACAAATATTAAAATATTTAAATATAAAATTTAGGACGACACGACTTCTTCTTTTTGTATTCTTTTATTGTTTATTTTTATTTTTTTGACTTACTTTATGTTATAGGGGTGGGAGGAAAAAGGGGGAAAAATGTCACTGTGTACATTGTAATGAAGAATGTATATGTTGTTATTGTAGTAGTTCACAGTGAAATATTAAATAAACAAAAAAAATACAATCTGAGATCTATACATTGATAAATTTAATATTCCATTTTATCTCTACAGATAGCATCAACTCTGCAGCTCATTTTCCCTTAACTTTCTAATTTGAATCTTGTGGTGAGATTGCATTTTCATGCTGGCCATAGTCTGTTGTTTTTGGATCGTCAAATCAATGGCAGGATAATGTGTTCACTGGCTCACCATTTTATCTCTGGACTGTTCAGGGCTGTGAGGTCTCTTTGACGAAGCAACATTTTACAGTGAAGCTGATAAATGTTTGTGATCTAATTCCAGTCTTGTAAATGTCAGTTAGACTGGAAAGTCTGCAGACGCAAAACACACAAAAGGGCTGGAGAAACACAGCAGGCTATGATGCAAAGGAATATGACCAACCTTTCAGGCCTGAGCCCTTGGTTAAGGTGTGGGCAAAAAGCAGATAGGCGCCTGAATAAAATTGGTGGGGGAAGGAGAGGTGAGGAGAGAAGAAGGGGCAGAGGGGGAGGTGCACAGGCCAACAGGCAACAGGTCATGGGGGGGATTACGGTTGGGAAGGCAGAAGAGAAAATAAAACTGAGGTATGGGGGAGGGGTAGCTCTCGGAAAGTGGTGGGTAGCTGCAGGAATGTTACCACATTGACAACTGTTCGTGAAATATTTTAGAGATCCTATAACATTATTTTTGTTTCTCGGTTTACTATTTGAAGGGGAGCAGTTCACTCACCTGGCCTGTTGACAGGAGAGTAATCATTAATTGCCTGTTTCGAGCTGACAGGACCCTGCTTCCTGTGCTGCAACCATCAAAAGGCCAGATTGCTTTGTAGATACTCAAGTTTAATTTTGGTGTTGTGATAGAATATAGATAGGTTTTTGGGAGATAAATTGGGACAGGTTTTGTGATAAGTTAAAGAGTGATTCTGTTTTCATGTTTAAAGATAATTAAAAGCAACTTTTGTTTAAGTCACCATTTGTCTTGGTGAATATTTATTACTGCTGGACTTTGGGGTCCTCTGGGCTCGTAACAGTGTCACATTAGAAAGTTCATTTAGCGAGTAGTCCAGCTTGTCAGCAAGTCCATAAAAATATAGCCCAAAGAGAAGGTTGACAGAATGATCTCAAACCTGCTTTCCTGCCTCACTCCCACAATCAGAACTGTAATTTTCTCTGTGGGTTGAAAGTGTTAGAAACAGAATTACCTTTAAAGAAATTGCTCGAGACAAAAATTGAGAACAAAGAACATTTATTATAACAACAATGCAAAGTTGGGAGCTTCCCCTTACCCTGGGAATACACACATACACTGGGGCTCACCCAACTTTTATACAGTAAATTTCAGTATCAGAATACCCTCCCCCTTACATTCTTCTGCCCCCTGGATGGGTTTGGCATAGGCAATCCTTCCTGCCTATGTGCAGTTTCAGTAGACTTGGAGGACCAGGGGGTATCCTGTCGGTGTCCCTTCATGTTATTGTCCTTATTCACACCTTCCTGATTCTCGGAGCTACAGTCCCTTGGTATGCAGAGTTGGCTCATCCTGTCTAGGGTTGACTAATTTAATATGTATAACTTTGTAAATCTGTGTAAGGTTAACTAATTAGATATGTAGAACTTGGTACTTCTGTCTAGGGCTAGGAGACCCTTATCTGATCCAGACTACCTCAACTTCCTACATTCTATTGTTCCTTACCGCTCCTTATCTTAGTCTTATGGTGGCTCATTGATCTTGTCACAAAGACTAGAATATTCTTATGTTAATCATGCTGACTCTGCTTTCCTGCATCCTAATTCCCAAGCTCATCCTGTTTGTACTGGTTACAGCCATTAACTGATGTATGAATTTTAGTTTCCTTCATGTTCATAATTTTAGATCAGTTTTCCCATCTCTCACAAAAGGGAATCTCAAGCTTCTCTGACCTCATCACCGCAGATTTGCCTGAAGGGCAGTGGTAATCGCCCCTGAAAACCATTAACGAGTTCTTGCTATACCCTTGGTAAGGAATGTGCGAGCAGAATGGAAGCGGTTCTGAGGACACAGCAAGCCAAGGTGTTACGATATCTTCTTTTCTTTGGCTTGGCTTCATGGATGAAGATTTATGGAGGGGGTAAATGTCCATGTCAGCTGCAGGCTCGTTTGTGGCTGACAAGTCCGATGCGGGACAGGCAGACACGGTTGCAGCGGTTGCAGGGGAAAATTGGTTGGTTGGGGTTGGGTGTTGGGTTTTTCCTCCTGTTTATAAACAATGTGTTCCTAATACTGTAGTCAGTTGAAATTGGCCCAGACCTGACCAGCTTTCAGAATATAATGTCACAAACCTCTTTGTAGAATTTTATGTTCAGCCGAACATAAGTCTGTTTCTTTTTGCTTCACGCCTCTGCCCTGTTCTGTCCCTGTGTGTCAAAACTCTCATGTGTTTATCTTTTGGAAAAGCCTGTAGTTTGCTGGAGCATGTGTCTAATGGCCTTTACATGAGAAATTGCTGGGAGTGTAAACTGATAACATCTCAGAGGGAAGCAAGTCATCTGGGCCCTGGGTAAACAAGTTAATGTATATCGTTAACCAAGCCCTGATGATTGGGAAATCAAGAACAATGATAGAGAGTGTGAACAAGAGTGGGTGAACTCAAGGTCAAAGCAGCTACAGGATGAGGGATTATGAGCTGGAAATAGAAACAGCAATGGTGTGTAAAATTGCACTATTTTAATTTAATTCGACAATTAAATCACGTAGAAATGACACTCCATCATTGTGAAAGCTCACCATCAGTAATAGGGAGTTGACATCTAGAAAGTTTTACATATTCTCTTTGATGTGAAACAGGAAGACAACTTTTTTCTGTTGTGATTTAGGCTGATGCCTGGACACAAGTCAGCCCTTCAAAGTTGAGTTTACTGAAAGAAAGAGACATTGCAAGAACCCCTTTTTTTCCAGTCTAAGTAGAGCAGATCAACAATAACATTTGGTTATTTGAGTTGAAGACCTCAATTGTAGCATAATACAGCATACATAATACAGCTAGTACAGCATAATAACAGGCCCTTCCAGCCTACGAATTCGTGCACCCCAAACACACCAATGAGTGTACAACCTCCATGTGTTTTTTAAAGGAAACTGGAACACACAGAGGAAAGCCACGCAGACACAGGGAGAACATACAAACTCCCTATATTCAGTGATGGGTTTGAACCCACGTTACCAGAGCTGTAATAGCATTGCACTAACTGCTACACTAACCATGCCTCACAGCCAGCACATCACTTGTGGTCCACCTGACAGAAGTGATCCCAGCCCTAAGAAATATTTCTGAGACCCAGACTACTAACTGTCAGCACCTGAAGGACCTGGGAAAGTATCAAGTGTTGTTTCCACAAAACGTTCCAAATTTATTGGAAGGACAAGTGAACCAGGATCAGTGGCTTCTCCCAGGTCACTAGCACTCTTGGCTTCAAGAGTCTACTTGCCCTCAGTTGATTACAGTGAGCAGGCCATATTGTTTCATCAGATTCCAGTCTCCATTCCAGCTTTGTCACCAAGTGAAGAGGGGAAAGATGTGGGATTTCACATAGTCAGGGTCTGAGTATGCAGACTTACGAGACATCAGTGTGGAGAAGGTGCCTCCATTCCTTATCAATTAGTTTACTCTGTTCTAACATGTGATCTCCAAGTTTGCTTTAAATTTGGCTGCTATCTCCTTCACCTGACTGTGATAAACAGAAACTTTTATTTGGGCCTCCATTCTCTGAAGTTTATAGTCTTTTCTCTTCATTTTATCCCTGGCTAAGGTTAGTGAAGGAAATTATGTTGGGACATTATGATGAACTTCAAATATTCTAACACTCAGACTCTGGCTTTCTTGCTCCACTGAGAGCACTCTACTTGATGAGAGTCAAGCATTTTGTAATCTTAGTTCCCCTTTGATAATGATATATCTGACACAAAACATCTGATGCCCGCAACTACACATTCATTCAGGAAATACATTGCGCCGTCAGTCTCCTGTTCACAGATCAGATCCATGTCTTCATGTTGGAGCTGCTCAGATACATCACGAAAGGAAATCTAATTTCTCTTGAATCTGACATTCTGCAAATGGTAGAATTCACATTGGAAGTTGCTGCTCTTAAAGTATGCTTCCTGGGATAGCTTCAAAAATAATTTGATTCTTATTTTGCCATCAGTGTGGTCACAATGCCTCTAAACCATTTTGAATGGAGGCTGGAAATAATGTTTCCTTCTGATCTTCAGTGCTCCTGAAGGCCTGAAATGTCCATTGCCTTTCACTTTCTATGGATTCTGTGACCTTCTGAGATTCTCCAACACTTTTTATGTCCTGCACAGAACCCCCAACATCTGTCGAGTTTTTTGTTTACCACTTTCCTCCAGTTATAACATTTTCAACCAGAAGGTGGGAGTGTTGGACTATAATAAGCAAACATTAGGTCTTGTTCATGTGTCATACACTTTATGTGTATTCAAGAGGCAGAGGATTGAATATTTCGATCAATGGTTTTCAAACTTTTTTCTTTCTATCCACATACCACCTTAAGCAATCCCTTACTAATCACAGAGCACCTATGGCATAGGGAATACTTAAAATGGTATGTGAGTGGAAAGAAAAGGTTGAGAACCAGTGATTTAGATGGAACACCTTTAAGATCCAAAATGTCTTGGCGATAGGAGGAAGAAGGTGGTGGTAGAAGACTGGCTTTTCTGATCGGAAGTCTGTGAAAAGGGTTGGGTCTGCATGTCGGGTTTGGACTGAAGTCCGAGGGCTGCGAAGGCTGCGGAAGCGCTGGAGGCGAATCCACGGACACTAAGTTACTGAAGGGGCTCTTTTGATTTTCTTTCTCTGACTGTAAGGGGTGCTGGGCAATTTCTACTGATGGTGGACCTTCATCTGCCTTGAAGGCAATTTTGTGTAATATTGCACCTGTTTTATTACATGCAAATAAAAAAAATATTGAACAGAGGTGTGTGGGAAGAGTCAGCACTGAGACTTTTGCTGTTTGTAATATGCATTAATGACTTGAAAATGTAAATGTTGGAGTAACTTTGAAGATAATGTGGAAGTGGGTGATGTCATGCACAGCAAGGCTATGCAAGGCTACAAGATATAGATCAGATAGAAAATTGAGTGGAGCATTAGCAGATGTAATTTAATCCCACCAAGTGTGAGGTGATCCATTTTGGGAAGTCAAATAGGGGTAGGACATACACAGTAAATGGAAGGAATGTTGATCAACAAAGAGAACAAGCTTCAAGTCCAGAGATCCCTGTAAGTGGCAATGCAGGTAGATTGGGTGGTGAAGAAGGCATAGAGCATGTTTGTCCTTATAGGTCATGGCAAATGTTGAGCTATTTCAACATTGCAGAACACAGGTTAGGCACAACTTGGATACTGTGGGTGGTTTGGGACACTGCACCATAGGAAGGATGTGAATGCACTTGAGAGAGGACATAAAAGATACAATATGAATTGGAAAACGTTAGTTATAAGGAGAAATTAGATAGGCTGGGGTTGCTTTCTTTGGAGCGAAGGAGGTTGAGGGTTGATCCGATAGAGATTTATAAAATTATGAGAGGTTTTGGTCAGGAGGACAGTCAATGTTTTTTATGAAAAACAAGAGGGGGTAGGTTTAAGGTGAGGGGCAAGAGATTTAAAAGAGATCATAGGGGGAACTCCTCTCTACACAGTAAATGATGTCCAGAATACACTGCCAGAGGAGGTGGTGGAATCGTGGTAGAGCGACAAAAGGAACTGCTGACACGAATCATTCAAGACTTGCATACTTACAAAACAATATTTATTTGTATATACAAATATTTGTGCTGTATATGTATTGCCTGTCAGTATGTGTGTTATGTCTGGTTGTATGTCTGCTTGCTTTGCACCAAAGACCAGAGAATGCTGTTTTGTCAGGTTGTACTTTGACAATCAGATGATAATGACTTGACTTGAGGTCCAAGCACAATGTCTTAGAGACACTTGAATGGGCAAGGCGTGGAAGGATACAGAGTTAATGTGGGTAAATACGATCAGTACAGACCGTTGCAATAGTTAGCATGGACATGGTGGTTCAAAGGATCTTTTCTGTATGTCTCTGTTATCTATAACCTTTCCATCAGCTCAATACATCTAATTAAATGTACCCCCCTCTTCCCTACAGTATCAGCTGACATGCTGAAATTTTTCTTTTCACAATTCTGAGTTAAAAATCGAAGAAGCCCCTTGACTCTTTGATGTGTATTAATTGTGGAAAGAGAACTGGGTTCTGAATAGAGGAGGCAGTGTGTGAAAGGGATGGTGCTGGCATTTCCTATCGTGGCCTTAGTGGGGAACTGAGTTCTATCTATTGGAAAGGTTTAAAACAACATAGAATCAGACTTCTAGGGAACTTAAACAAAAAAGGTTATTCTCATTCAAAAATAAGGAGAGCTGATATGTAATGTTTGTACTATAAGGCACAAATAGGAAATATCTTTGCCCCTAAAACATTGCTCATTTCTTCAGAAATTTAGAATATTAACAAAGCAGATATCTTTGTTTTATGTCCAGTACTATTCAGTCAATTCAGGAATTGAAAGAATTGTCTTTCACAATTAAATCTTTTGACTCATATGCTTGCTATAATGTTAAGTGTATTTCAAATCTTAAAAACAGGAGGGACAATTGTAATTACTTCTGCACCTTTCTTTCTGTCCAATTACATTTGTCATATACCCAATTTCTCTTGGCACATCCAACCCAATCGACTTCCTTCCCCACCAGATACCTTTAACCCAGTGGGTCTCAACCTTTTTTCTTTCCATTCACATACCACTTTAAGTATTCACAGGTGCTCTGTGATTAGTAAGGGATTGCTTAAGGTGGTATGTGGGTGGAAAGAAAAAGTTTCAACACCACTGTTGTAATCATACCCCATTGACTTGAAAATGTAAATGTTGGAGTAACTTTGAAGATAATGTGGAAGTGGGTGGTGTCATGCACAGCAGAGTGCTGCAGAGATCAGTACTCGGTTCATTGCTGTTTGTCACCTATATTAATGATTTGGATGACAATGGAGTTAACTTGATTGGTAAATTTGTGAATAACACCAACACTGGTGATGTAACAGACAGCGAGGAAGGATAAGAAAATAGAATTTAACACTGACAAGTCCTGGAAGTAAAATGGCAGTGGTGCCGGAGCTGTTGGTGCACACCGAGGAGAATGCAGAGCAGAGACACAGCCCTGCTCTGAAGGGTTCAACCACCTGGTCTAAATGCTGGTGGTTCCATAAAGGTTTTAAACAGCCAGTGTTTTTAAGAGAAATCCTGCAACTGCAGAGGTCTGTGTCCAAGATGGGAGCAACAGTGAAGAATCTGGGGGAGCAGCGGACCGGCGTAGGGCACCAGAAATGGAGAGAACACCCCCCCCCCCATTGAAAAGGAGAAGGAGGGGAGACGACCCTGCAGGACAGTGACCACAGCGGTGAACCAGCGAAGAGCTCAGCAACTGAAAGACCCACACAGACTGCGGGGAACTTGTAGTTGGAGGACCTGCACACTGCTGGAGTCTGGCACATGGGAACCATGTTTCAGAGCCAAGACCTGAGAGGGTCCTGAGGGCATCAAGTGCTCCTGAAGGGCGTCAGGCCCTGAAGGCTTCCTCATCATGTCGGCGGTTTGTATCTGGAACTCAGGTTGCCAACGGATCAAACAGGAGTCTGTGTGGCTCTGGAGACTGAGGAAGCGCTGGAGGCTAATCCACGGACACTCCGTGCCTGTGATTCTGTGAATATGGACAGCTTCATTCCCGCCTCTAACAGATCCCTGAATGCACCTCACATGTTGTCCTTGCTCCATTCTTACTGATCTCTCTCTGTAACTTTGCACTTATTTATGCAGCTGTACTTATTGCATGGGTTGACTTGCTGGATAGCAGATAAACAAACCTTTTCATTGGACCTCAATGACACTATGGGGTGTCACGGTTAGCACATGCTATTATAGCACCAAAAACACTGTCTGTAAGGAATTTTTATGTTCTTCCTGTGTCTATGAGAGTTTTCCCTTGGTATTCTGGTTTCCTCCCACCCTACGTACGGGGGGACGTAGGCTAATTGGGGTATTTGGGTCCCAGTCTCATGCATCAGAAGGTCATGTTACTGAGCTGTAGAGTGTAGAGGCCTGCTTCAGCATCAGTTTAAGGACACCTAACCTTACATTGCTAGCTGTCAGGATTCCAAAGTGTCCATCCTTTTCTCTGTAAATTAGTCTTCAAGCGATATTCATCACTACAGCACCTCTATTTGTTGCCAATAACAGCCAATTGCTGTTAGTTTAGATTTCAGTGTTGACAATAATTTTAACCAGTCTTAATGTTAATACATTGGGAAAAGCAAAACGGCTTAAGTGTGGAATGACCTCTTGTCATGTTTTCACACTAAGAGGGATGGGTACAACAAATAAGTTGCCAGATGAAGCAGTTACAATTAGATTTAAAATAGCTGTGATCATTTATTATGTATCTTTGTTTGTGTGTATTCAGTGCCTTTTTAAATCAATTATTGTATATACTTTGTATCACATTTGATAATTCGTAAAATTCATTCCCCCTATTTTTGGCCCAAAAATCAGGTATCTTCCATATATCACATGTAAAAGTTGACCCTCTTACTTTTGGCCTCGGCCACCCGCCAACTTGGAGCCCCCAATGACCCAACTGCTAATTCTCGCCCAGCCCCTGGTTGCCAATACACTGGAGTTCTCAATGCCCAAACAGTGGACTCTCAACTAGGTCCTGGCTGCCCGCCCATCCGAACTCCTGACACCCTAAACTCAGACTTACCTTCCAGTGCTGGCTGGCCGGCCATCCAACCGAATTCCGAAGCAACACAGGTAATGATCACGATAAAAAGTAGGATGCGTGTAATTGTCGACTCCCTAAATTTTACCGTAAAAAATTAGTCCACAAAATACAACTTCTTTCTCTTTGGCTTGGCTTCGCGGACGAAGATTTATGGAGGGTGTAAAAGTCCACGTCAGCTGCAGGCACGTTTGTGGCTGACAAGTCCGATGCGGGACAGGCAGACACGGTTGCAGCGGCTGCAGGGGAAAATTGGTTGGTTGGGGTTGGGTGTTGGGTTTTTCCTCCTATTGCACAAGTATATATAGCAAGTATTTAGCATGTAGTTGTTTTTGAGTTGTTTTGTAGATGTACTATTTTTACACACAAAGGATCAGTTTAGCTGCAGCAAGCAAGAATGTTTGCACATACAGGATTTGTATTGTATAATGTGTATGACAATAAACTCATAGTCATTATTTAAAAGATATTTAGATACGTGCCCAGATAGGAAAGGTTGAAGGGGATAGGGGCAAATAGGACTAGCTCAGGTGAGGATCTTTGTCACCATGGATGAGTTGGGCTGAAGGGGCTTTTCCATGCTATTTCACTCTCTGACTCTATAATGCCTCATCTTGCTCAGCTTGCATGATACCAATTGGACACCTGGACTTGCTTTCTTGTTTGGTTGCATGGAACACCAATCCATTGACACATTTCAGGATAGCATCCAGGACCCGTGGGTGGACTGGGTAGGAGCAGCAATGGGCAATGCTGTAAAGGGCAGCACAGTGGTGCCTTCACATTGGTAACCTTTGTTCAATCCCGGTCTCCTTGTGACCACACAGTTCTCCTCCAGGTACTCTGGTTCCTCCCAGATTCCAAAGACACAAAGGGTAGTTGTTTAATTGGCCACTGTAAATTGTCCCCAGTGTAGTTGTGAGGTTAAGTTGATGGGAATGTGGAAGTAATAGATTAAAAGGGAAAACAGTGGAAAAATCTGCATGGAATCAAAGGGATAATTGGCTGCCTCCTATGTTATTAGGAAATTTGGAAATTCTTCTTGGAACTAAAGACAATGAAGTTGAAATGAAGCGCTACAAATGGTAAATTAATATACTATTCCAGATGCTTTAAGTCTTCTTAAAAGTTGGACAAAAAAACTGATGCACAGAAAATAATGGAAATGTCTAACATGCTAGCTAATGTCTGAAGAACAAAATAGGCCAAGATTGGCTCAACTATGCCAACAGCCTGTCTGCTAAGAATCTCACCAAACTAAAAAGCTGCAGAAATTGGAAATCTGAAATAAAATCCAAAAATGCTGAAAGTGTTAAAGTCAAGCAGCATCTTGTAGAAAGAGAAGTATTTCCCACACTGCACTAAAACTGGAAGGTTCCTTCAAGACCTCCCAACACTCCTCTGGGTCTCAGCAGAGAGTGCACTGAACCAAGTCTCACGAGGTCCTACACCCCTAAAACCTAGCCAGGTTACCGGAGAATTCCATAGAAGGGTCCTGATCCGAAATTTTGAATGACCATATCTCAACCGTTGAGTCTTTCCCATTTCTCTTGATCAAGATTCCAGCATCTGCAGTTTCTTATGTCGCATTGGAGAATTTATTAAAAAATGAGGCATAATTAGATGGCAACAGACCCTTTCGTCCCATGAACCTATGCCACCCGATTACACCCAATTAACCTACAATCCCGGTACGTTTTGAAGGGTGGGAGGAAACCAGAGAACCCACAGGAAACCCACGCAGACACAGGGAGAACGTATATACTCCTTACAGACAGCGCGGGACTCAAACCCCAGTCAGTGTTGCGTTAACCGTGCTGGCTCCTTTACAACAAATTTATTACAATACTCTGATATTATATTTAAAAATGAGTTGGAAATAACTATTATTAAGATCAATAATCCAGAAACTCCACCAGGCCAGCCTGATTAATAGAGTTTTACTGCACCTTATAATAAATGTCAGATTACCTTCATTGCTATCTTTTTACTTTCTTACCATTTCCTTCCTAACCTTATGTTTGTATGCTTCCTTTTTTTTCCTGACAGACTGTAGTTACCATATCCTATTTTACTATCCTGCTTTACTGCATATTAATTTTGTAAATTTCCATTTGTCACCCCATCCCTATCTCCTTCAAACACTACTTAGTTTAAAGCCTGAGAAAGCACACAAATACTGGAGAAAGGAAGTCAAACTGTGCCTTTATGTAGCAAAAGTAAAGATACATCACCAATGTGTGTTGATGCACTTCACCACGGTGTAAACAGAATCCTGTGCTTTACCCCTTAGATTAAAGCCTTATTTATATCCCCACACATTCAGTTTTCCTGGCTGGACTACTGTCATCCACAATGTCCCAAATAGTTCTTGAATACCAGAAGCTTCTATTACTCAGCACGTTGCTTTGGGTAATATGCTACTGTTTAAACTGTTTCCATTTAAGGAAGTTTTCAATAACAGTCTTTTAGTGAGTGCTTCTGTGATTGGATATGTGAGCAGTATTATACCAAATGCAGTTAACCCAATCGTGGGCTAGACTTCACATTCCCATTTTAGGAGAAATATGTGAATTAACTTTAACAGTCTGGACTTTATTACAAAATAGCTTAAAGTTATTTATCTTCTCCTCTCATTAATCATAGAAGAAAAAAGAACTTTAAAATTAACAGAAATTAACCATAATCTTTACATGGTTCATACACAAACTGATATTTTAAATGACTGTATACTGTATGTTGGGCGGCATAGGCTCATGGGCCGAAAGGGTCAGTTAGCGACTAATTATTACTTTTTAAAATTAAAATTACATTTTAATAAATTCTCCAATGTGATACAAGAAACTGCAGATGCTGGAATCTTGATCAAGCAAAGAGAAATTCAACAGTTGAGATATGATCAGTCAAAATTTCAGAGCAGGTCCCTTCTTCAGAATTCTCCAGTAACCTGGCTAAGTTTTAGGGGAGTGCAGGACCTGGTGAGACTTGGTTCAGTGCAGTCTCTGCTGAGACCCAGAGGAGTGTTGGGAGGGGTTGAAGGAACCGTCCAGTTTTAGCAGAGTGTGGAAATTTTTTAACCATAGAAGCAATCTTATACGAGACACAGAAGTTGCAAAATTCCTCTGAGTGGGGAACAAAGATGGTTCCAAAGTAGAACTGAAATCTGCACATCACAGCATGTTGTCCAATAAAGGACAATATGCTATCTTTTGGGATGGCTGGGGGTTAGGTATTGCTGACACAAATGGCCGCTGTCTGTTTGTTGATTGATGCCAGCAATGAGTTGACTGTAAGTTTAGTTTGCCATCCTGAATAATCGAGATGGTTAAGAAGTGAATGAGAGGAGTGTAGTACATTGAATACTGTCCAAGATTAATGGTGCAGTATGATGGTATATCTAATATTCTTGATGTGGCACATGAGATAATTGAGCTTGATGCCTCCTTCTACCAATGCCCTCAGGTGTGCACTCTGTGCATTGATCTTCTGCAGGAGTTCTATCTAGAGTGTCCTGGCCAGCTGCATCACAGTGTGGTACAGTTGCTGCAGAGAAATGGATTGGATGTCAATCCACAGGACCATAAAAGTGGCAGAGAGGATCCCTTTCCCCACTGACGTGATCTACTGGGATCGTTGTCTGAAGAGGGTGTGCAAAATCGTTGAGGGCCCTTTCCACCTGCACACAGCATACATGTGTGTGTGTGTGTGTGTGTGTGTGTGTGTGTGTGTGTGTGTGTGTGTGTGTGTGTGTATATATACATCAGCTACTCCCATCAGGAAGGAGATACAGAAATATCAGAGCTAGCACCTCCAGGCTGAGGAGCAGCTTCTTCCCATGGGCAGTGAGAATGCTGAACGACCAAATGAACTGCTCACACTGACCGTTTGAAACTCTCATATTCATGAAACACTATTTATTTATTTACTTGTTTGTTTGTATATTTGAATACTTGTCCTGCATATGTATTGTTTGTCTGTATGTATGTAATGTCTGCTTGTGTGTCTGCATGTTTTGCACTGAGGACCAGAGAACACTGTTTCATCAGTTTGTACTTTTGCAATCAGATATATTACATTTGACGACTTGACTTGACTTGAACAGCTGCCTCTTTGTTTTTCAGCTTTACCATGAGCACAAAGGTTCTCCTGGACCCTGAATATTTGTGTATCTCTATCTACATTTGTACACCAAACTTTCCCCGTGTGGCATGTTAATATGTGTGTGTACACTCTTGCTCATATTCAGGTGTGGTTTCCAACAAATGGCTTATACTTTTGCCTTCTGCTGATGGAGGTCAGATTTAAATTAGTGCTAGTAAGCTTGAACTGGTATTAGTTACTCCTGAAGGCCCATGGTGATGTACCCATTCAATCAGGCAATTAACATTGATCGGCTGATATAGACAACATATAGAGAAGTCAGTCTATGATATGCCTTACTGATAAACCTGGTAGATTTTGAATTCACCTGACAATAAGGATTTTGATTCCTTATCACTTTTGGGGGTAGTTACAGATTTTGGTCTGGTGATCACAAAAATCATTTTAAATTTTTCCTATCATGTACTGTTTTTTTAGATATAACCTATTTTTATGATTTCCCATCATATTTTAAGTCTACAAAACCATAAAGCATAGCATGACATTGAAAATTAATTTTCTGCATTCGCACTTCGACTTCTTCCATGTTGATCAAACATGGTGAAAAGTTTCACCAGGACATTGGGTCTATGGAAAAGCAGCATCAGGGCAACTGAAATCCATCAATGCTGGCCAACTATTGTTGGACACTGACATGAGAGGCATCAGAAGCTGAGTACAAACGAGAATCAGCAAAACATTTTTAGGTCAGTTGAACTAATACAATATGCCAGTATCATTATGCAATTAAACATGCTAAATTCAATAAAAGTTATTTTAATGTAGCTCCAATTTCCTACGTGATACAGCAAATTTGAAATTATCTTTCTGTTCAGCTTGAGGTTCTCTATCATAATTCCCTCATTTTTTTCAAGAAACAAACCTTTTGAAACAAAAATATTGTCCAGTTATTATTAGTATTACCAATATAAAAACACCTGCCCCAGGTGTCCCTCCTTAAATAAAAGTCTATGAAAAACACCATTGGCCACAGCAATTAGCAATGATCTAGAGATCATGGTTCCCCTAGTCATTTGGCAATAGCTCATGACCAGAACTCCTAAACAATGCCGTGACCTCCTGGGGAGGTGGCAAGAAAAGCCTTCTCCTTCAAATCCTCATGAAACTTCTCCTGAAGGGGCTGCAATACAGATGAGATGATTATCTGCTGCCTTGTGGACTGTGTGTGGTCAAGAAGATCTGAGAAGGGATGCAGTTGTCTTGTTTGAAGATCATCCCAAGCAGGCCTTTCGCACGGGTGCACACTGAGACAAACATCAACTGCAGCTGGAAAATCCCTGGCTCGGTGAAAGCCTGCCTGCCCAAAATTTGTAGGTCTTTTAACGTAAGATATCCATCTGATCCATTCCAAGGCATTGGGGTACATGCAGGGGAATGCACTAAGACTTATTTTAGCTGCAGTAAAAATTCAATATACTCTGCTGGAGGAACTCAGCAGGTCAACCAGCATCAGTGGGAGAAAAATACAGTAAAACCCCTGTTATCCAGAATGCAAATAACCGGCAGCATCCTTCAAACCAGCAGCCTTAGCCATCGAGCAAAAAAAAAATCAAGGAAATAAATAGGTAAAAAACATGGAAGTTTAAAATTGGTGCGCCTCATCGTTGGTTTGCCAATCACGCAACCCACAATCTCAAGCAACCGGAAAATTCACTTACCCTGTATCTGCCTGAGAGCAGGGGTTTTATTCTAATTATTTTGGGGTGGAATTCTTCATTAAGACTTCTCCATTGAAGAGGCTGCATGGCGAAGGACCACAATCTGTGTCCTGCACCTCTGAGCAATGAGGGGCAAAAGCCTCTCAAATGTTTCACTGGTGGAATGTTATATTCATGATTTTGAGCTTTTATTAGTGAATGATTTGGAATTGCTTAGGGAGCAATAAATAAAGTTAACATTTATGAAAACATTAATGTATAATTTATGAATATTTAGAGAACAAAACTACTACTACTGCTACAAGAAAAATGAGGGCAGCAGAAGCAACAAGGTAAAACCACTGAAGATTGTGATTTTCATGTTAAATATTCCTTAAACTGTCCCAAGTTCAAATAATTTCTTGGCATACCTACTGTTCAGAAAACATAGAAACGCTGCAGGAACCCAGCAGGTCTTGCAGCGTCCATAGGAGGTAAAGAGATATAACAGACAAAACAGGCCTGAGCCCTTCTTCAAGAGGGTTCAGGCCTAAAATGTCATTTATATATCTTTACCTCTGATGGTTGCTGCAAGACCTGCTGGGTTCCTGCAGCGTTTCTGTGTTTTCACTGCAGTCATATGTGTCTGCAATCTTTCGTGATTCATACCTTTGTTAACAACAGTTTATGAGCGGGCCCTGACAAACTATCAATACTACAAGTTCAGCATTATTTTGAACTGAAGATTGCATTTTACCCCTTCTTTTAAAGCTGCTCATCTCACATTTCACTGGAAATAATGGGGAAGAATTATTTTTTGGTTTCCAGCCCTTAACACTGTGGTGGTCCACCACTGGCCTACCACAGGGGGCAACCTCTGTACCTGCAGAAGAGCATGGGTGAAGACAACACCTGGCCGGCTATCAATCAGCCGACCTGAATAGATCAAGCCCCACCCAGTCGGGTGTCAATCACCCTCTGGGATATAAGCCTGATCCGGCCCTTCAAAGACACTCTCAGAGTTTACAGCAGCTCTCCTCACAGCTGGCTCTGTGGAAGTTTATGTCGAATAAAGCCTGTTGTGCAGTCTTTAGCATTTGTGTGTTTGCTTCTGACCAACAGTGCACCAGAAACACTTATTGTCCATAGAATGAATCCAGCTAAATGCACATGGGTGCTTAGAAATCAGGACACACCGGGCAAAGGGAATATCTGTATTTATTTTAGATTTCTGCCAGCTATTGTTTTTTTCAAAATTTGCATGCAATCAATTGGTGCATGGTAATCGAGTCACGTCAGCTGGTTACTTTAATTGAATTTACTCATTTTTTTCCCCCCAAGATCTACCCATCTTAGGTATGACAGGGCAGGACAATGATCTTCTGCATTACTTCCGACTTCTCCACTTTGCAGTCCAGCAGCTGTTTTCCTCATTCCCTGAGATTCCTTCTCTCTTTCTCTGACAAAATGAAGAACTGCGAAAGTAATATAACATCTCACTGAATGGAAATTATGAAGCTGCCTTTCACAAGCCCTCCAATTTAAAGAGAGGCCAAGTTATAAATTCCTGAGGAAATAAACATCAACTGCAAAGGAACTTTAGACTACATCTCTATTTTTCTGTCCTCTTCTTAACTGATGAGATACAGGCACATGTGATGAGTTAATAAATATTACTGCAGACATTTTTAAGACTTTGCTCTGTATTAGTTAACATTCAGGAGTGATTAACTTTAAAACTAGGGACATCAAGATGAAGTGAAACAGATGTGTTTATATTATTTTAATCAATATGCTTTCTGACTAATTATCTGAAATATTAATCTGCAAGGAATCTTTTTTGGTTATGCAATGTTCCATAAACTTAAAGAACTGTTTCTGCAAGTTTTCCAACCACATTATGGCTTACTTTATTCATTACATTTGAAGATCATAAAACACAGAAACAGGACACCTCGGCTCCTCTAGTCTTTTCCAGACCATTTTCTTTGGCCTAGTCCCACTGACTTGCACCTAGTTCATAGCCCTCCATACCTCTCCCATCCTCGTATCTGTCCAAATTCTTATTTTTCCTCCTCCCTCTTGACCTAGTTAATTTTGTCTGAACGTTAAAAGACTACAATATTTGCTAATACAAAGAAATTGAAAGCACAGATTCAGAAGAAGCTTCCTTTTAAGAGTACAGAAGAAATGAGGCCTACTTACCAAGTGGAATCCATGGAATCAATTGGACAGCCACCTAAGCAGCAACGCACTCCAGCTCACTTAAGTATTACCCCGGCGCCCTCGTAAGATGGCGCCGGGCTTCCAATTTTCTCTTCTTATCTTGATCAGCGCACTCGCAATGTCGGGCGCACTGTAGAGTTGCCGGAGTCTACAGTGTCGGGCCCAGTGTGTGACACCGCTGCGGGTCTCGGTGGCGCAGAGGCCTGAGGCAGCGCATCAGAAGACACGCATGCGCGGGCCCCGGCGCTGCTGGGCATGCGTGGTGCGTCCCGGGTCTGCGTCTTCTTGATAGGGTTTGGGCTGTCAGCGAAGTTGGTTGGCAATGGGCTGATCATGTCGGGACTGGGTCTGTAGGCATGCAGATCAGAAGCAAAGTGACAAAATCGCTGGTAGAATTAAAAGAACAATAAGGGAAAACTTCTTTTCAAACTGAAGCAATGGAAGAAGAATGATTGACTGCTACAGAAATGAAAGAAGGTAGGCCTCAAGGAGAGACTAGTGACACTACTTTTGATGTGGTTTTTACAATTTTGGAATCTATAGCTCATCAAATGGGTAATATGTCAACACAAATGTCTACTCAGATTGATCATGGATTTATGAACATGACTGAAAAAATGAATTATATTTGTGAGGAAATTTCTTCTGTTAAGAAAGATATGTGGATCATATCAAAGAAAAACTAGAAAGCGTGAAAGATTCCTTTGTTGGATGGGAAATTCAGAAGAAGGACTCAAAGCACCACCTTAGTGAAGAATTTGAAGGTAGCACTAAAAACAACCAGTTGGATGAACGTTAAGGGCTGTTTAATGATTAAATTGTCTGCTAGCCCTCAATATTATTCTCACACAGAAGGAAGTTATTGAGCACATCATGCCAGCACCCAACAATCTCATTGTTCCTCTCACTTTCCCTGTTTATTTTTCTTTCATTAGACTATCAAGTCCCCTTTCTCACTGACAAAAGACAAAGGAGGAAAAACCCAACCAACCAATTTTCCCCTGCAACCGCTGCAACCGTGTCTGCCTGTCCCGCATCGGACTTGTCAGCCACAATCGAGCCTGCAGCTGACGTGGACTTTTACCCCCTCCATAAATCTTCGTCCGCGAAGCCAAGCCAAAGAAGAATTATTTTGCCACTTAACAACACTAATTGGACATTTTCAGTAGCAAGTCTTTGTGATCATCTAGCAGAAACACAGATGGTGGTAGAAAGAATGTGGCTGACACTGCTGGGACTACTGTTATGGTAGCATTGCCACTGGTGTGGACCCAGGAGAGAGAGAAAGAGAGACACAGGCTGCTCCGCAGTGTCCTACTGCCAGCAGTGTATTTTTTAAATTCCTGCGACCATGGGGTATGTCCTCAAGATGGCGCTGCCTGTGCTGGCAGTGGACCATGGGGGTTTGCAGACTCTGGTGGAGCAGCAGACTGGCGCAGGGCAACAGAAACTGGGAGAACATCTCGCATTGAGAAGGGGAAGCATAGGAGATGATTTACAGGTCAGTGACCACAGCAGACCAGCAAGAGGATCAGTGGCTGAAGGATCCATATAGGCTGCAGACTGTTGGCAACCTATGGCTGAAGGATTCACACAGCCTGCGGGCTGCAGGAAACTTGCAGTTGAAGGATCCACACTGGCTGTTGGAGACTGGTTCATGGGAACCAGGATTAAGGAAAATCCCAAGGTATTCTACAAGTATGTGAAAAACAAGAGGATAAGACATGAAAGAATAGGACCTATAAAGTGTGACAGTTTTTGGAAAGTGTATATGGAACGAGAGGAAATAACAGAGGTATTTAATGAATATCTTACTTCAGTATTCACTATGGAAAAGGATCTTGATGATTGTAGTGATGACTTGCAACAGATTGAAGAGCTTGAGCACATAGATATTAAGAGAGAGGATGTGCCGGGACTTTTGGAAAGCATCGTTGGATAAGTCACTGGGACCAGATGAATTGTACCCCAGGCTACTGTGGGAGGCAAGGGAGGAGATTGATGAACCTCTAGCAATGATCTTTGAATCATCAATGGGGACAGGAGAGTTACTGGAGCATTGGAGAGTTACAGATGTTGTTCTTCTATTCAAGAAAGGGACTAGAAATTACAGACGAGTGAGACTTACTTCAGTGGTTGGTAAGTTGATGGAGAAGATCGTGAGAAGCAGCATTTATTAACATTTGGAGAGGTATAATATGATTAGAAATAGTCAACGTAGCTTTGTCAAGCGCTAGTCGAACCTTATGAATCTGAATGAATTTTTTGAGGATGTGACTAAACACATTGATCAAGAAAGATGTAGTGTAGGTGGATTTCAGCAAGGCATTTGAGAAAGTATCCCATTCAAGGCTTATTGAGAAAGGAAGGAGGCATGGGATCCAAGGGGACATTGCTTTGTGAATCCAGAACTGACTTGCCCATAGAAGACAAAGAGTGGTTGTAGACAAGTCATATTCTGCATGGAGGTTGGTGACCAGAGGTGTACTTCAGAGATCTGTTCTGTATCAGAACCGGGATTCGAGTGGTTGCTGAGGGCAAGAAGGGCTCCTGAAGGGCCTCAGACACTGAAAGTTTCCTGATCCTATCAGAGGTTTGGATCTGAGGCTGGGGTTGCCAATGGATCGAACAATGGTCTGTGCAGCCACAGAGGCTGAGGGAGCACTCAAGGTGAATCCATGGACACTCAGTGTCTCTGAAGGGACTCTCCTTTGCTTCTCTTTCTCTGTCTGTAAATGGTACCAGGCAATGATAATGGCAATTCTTTATTTGCCTTAATGCAAGCAAAAGGAAAATTTGTTTAATACTGCATTTTCTGTACTATTGCATAACAATAAATTGAATCCTGAGTGAACCCAGGTCTCGAGCTGTAAGACAGCAGCACTAATGTCTGTTCCAACAAAGATGTTGGATAAATCACTCTTTCTTCAGCAAACTCCTTTAAAAGAAGTATTTAAAAAAGACCAAACATGTCATTGCTGAGATTCTCAAGGACAACTGAAAGGTATGTGGGTTTTTTGCTGTTTACTTGTACAGTACTGTTAAGGAGTTTTTGAAAGACTAGCAATGGTAAACTTAACTGTCTGCAGGATAGATTACTCCTCACCTTTTGTTAATTTCCTCAAAGCAGCATCTGATCCACAACCACAATCTCATCTAGGCAGTAGGACCCATTGGTGGAGCACTGTTGCACTGCTCCCTGCTCTCCCCACATCCACACCAGCAGCTTTGGCAGTGTCACCATTGTTTTTCCTCTTAATGTCAGGTCACCAATTGCAATATTTGTTCTCTCCAAATTTACCCTTCTGTGCTATATTTGACAATTAAGAATAAATTATCAATAGAAAAATATGAAGAGAGAGGGATGCACTTGAAACTTTCTAATAGCATCAGTTTATCCAATGTGAAAACCTCTAAACTCTTGACAAATTGGGCCACATAATGCATTGCATGACCATGTCTCCATATTCAAATGCTTCACGATGTACGTATCAGGTGTGCAATCATCAGCTCTATTTGTATCCAGTTGTTGATTTTTGGCATTCATTTCCAATAAGGTAAGTGAAGTGGTTTATATAATGTAAGGGTGAGAAATTAGTCATACATTGGTGATAAAAGGTATCACCAGATTGGCCAGATATCTAGTTTCTTGCAATAGCTAAACTCTGATGCAATTGGAGATGTTGCTATTTTTATTCACACTTTTGTGTCGGAAGATCGCTCCTTCTGGGCAATCCATGGAGAAATAATTTTGGTTGTTTGGATGTGCTAACTTCAAGTTGAAAAATATTTTTTTCATGAGTTCCCACTTTCAAAGCAGAAGAATAGAAGAAGCAGAAACCTACTCTACCATTCAGTCAGGTCATGACTTATCTGCTTGCAGGTCCTCTCACTTCCTTGTCAGATTGGTTTTTTGGTCATAGGTTGTTTATGTGGACAAAGTACAGGGGATGGGATTAGTGAGAGCTAATTGGAGCAATTTTTGACTGATTTTTCTGCACCTTAATGCAAGATAGAATTGGTCAGAGAACCATGCTATGTGGTTGTTTCTGCCACAAAGGAGGGAGATCTAAAACTTGGCTGAATGGTAAACCAACAACAACTTCGTACTAAATGTCACCAAGATCAAGGAGCTGATTGTGGACTTAGGAAGGGAAAACCAGAGGTGTACGATCCAGTGATCATTGAGAAATCAGAGGTGGAGAGCAAAGTTCTTGGGAGTCACTATTTCAGAGGATGTTTCCTGGACCCAACACACCAATGGCATCATGAAGAAAGCACATCAGTGCCTTTACTTCCTTGGGAACTTTCAGAGGTTTGGTATGACATTGGAAACCCTGCCAAATTTCTACAGATGGGTGATGAAAAGTGTGCTGACCAGCTGCATTACTGTCTGGTCTAGAGACACCAATACCCCTGAATGTAAAACCCTGCAAAACATAGTTTACACAGCCCATGACATCACAGACAAAGCTCTCCCCACCACTGAGAACATCTATAGGGAACACTGCCATCGGAGGGCAGCAGCAATCATCAAGGATCCACACCGCCCAGTACACGGTCTGTTCTCACTGCTACCATCAGGAAAGAGGTATAGGTTCCACAAGACTCACACCACCAGGTTCAGGAACAGCTACTACCCCTCCACCATCAGTCTCCTGAACAACAAACTCAATCAGGGACTCATTTAAGGACTCTTACTTGTGCAATTTTTTTTCCTCTATTTTGTTTGTTTAAATTTCTTTATTTGTTTACATGTGTATGTTGAATACAGTTTTTTTTTGTACTATCAATCAGTGGTAATTCGACCTCACCTACAATAAAAAGAATCTCAGGGTTGAATGTGATGTATAAACTCTGACAATAAATCTAAAAACTGAAAATCAATATCTTGTTGGTAATGGCCAACATTTATTTAACTCACGCACTCCTACTTGTGTTTTTAAGTCAGCATTTATCAAAATTAAGATGGAGATTTTGTATAAATGGCACTTCCAGTCTCATCTTCCTATCTAGATATCTATTAGCCATTGTGTGCAGCATAGCGATGCTAAGCCACAAAAAGAACCATGGCAACAAAATCACATTGCTTTTTTTTTCCATTTGGAGCAGCACCTCAGAACGACTTTCCAGAGGAAGAGATAAGTGGATTATCATTGGGTTTTTCATTCATTACATGTGGTTGTGATAAAATAATGCAGCGATTTAAAAGTGGATAGAGAATGGAAAGGTTTGTCTCCAATTCTATTTGGCGATTGTTCTTGTCCCAGCTGTGCAATTGAAGCATAAAGGTCACACACATTTATATTTAATTTAATGCCATGATTTATGTGTGTTTTAATTTTGAATTATTAATTGTTTCTTTGTCAGAAACGAAAGAAATTTCTTTATCAGTTGGTCTTGGATACCGGTAATTACATTATTACGACAGTTTCATTGTTCTTCACTGCTCTGCTCCATTGTAATTGAGAATATAATGCATTGTTTTTAAAACCATTAGTTTGGTGAGTACAACTGTAAATCAAATGGTGGTTGGTTTCTGACATCATGTTGACTTATTCTGCGCTTTGTCTCCTGTATTCTGTTGTCCTTGGGTAAGAATTCTTCTGAACTGGGCTTTCAAGTTTAATCAGGATATCCTGTACAAATATTTGTTCAGAAATGACAAATGACCAGAATCGGAAGTCAAGGAAACTGGATACTCTGGAGTGAATTGAAAATGGCTTTAGCAAATGCATTGAAAATCTACAAATTTTATATAACAGATAACTGGCCGGGAATCTGGATCCATTTGTTTGCTGAATCATTCAGACCCTTCAAGTTCAAGTTTATTGCCATGTGATTGCACATATACAACCCGAAGAAACAGTGTATCTCCAGACCACAATGCACCCACATTGACACACCGATCACATACTGTACATACATACCGATCAAAAATAAATGTATATAAAAATAATTTATGGGTTTCTAGGGTTGTTCAACAGTCTCACTGCCAGTTTCCCAGCCTGGCAGTCCAGCTTTTTTTTTATGGTTGCACTTTATTTTATGGCATTTTTGGGCAAAATGTAGATTAAAAAAATACAGATTTTAACAAATAAGTGTGTATGCATTCCTTTGAAAACCACATTAAATTTTAGGAATATTTAAAAGATTACAAAATGAAATATTCACACTGTAATGAACAAAACAAATTTTAAAGGCCTGGCACTGCAAGTTCAATAGGCAGTACAATGTATTGTACTTATAGAAAGTAAAGCTAAAATAAACTGCAAGAAAATGTTAAAATGTTTTTTTTTAAATATATTTTATTTAATATAAAACCACTTAGCAAACAGTTTAGGTTTTTATGATCCTGTACCTCTTCCTTGAAGGTAGTGTCTCACAGATGCTGCAGGCTAGATGGTAAGGTTCCTCAATCATTCTCTGAGACTTCTTTAAGCACTGCTCCCTGTAGATATCTTTGATGGAGGGGAGATCTTCTCAGCAGTTTTAATCACCCTTCACTCTGACCTCTGACCTGATGCTTTACAGCAACCATACCACACTATGATGCAGCCAGTAGAAGGTTGATAGGATAGTGGCTGGTAGCCTTGACCTCCTCAATTTCCTTAGGACGTGCAGGCACTGCTGCCCCTTCCTAACTAAAGAGGAATTGTTGCAGGTCCAGGATAGGTCATTCTTTAAATGGATGCCAAAGAACTTTGTGCTCCCCACACTCTCCACGACAGAGCCATTCATACATGATGGGAATGGTACTTCGTGCTCCTGAAGTCAGCCATCATCTCCATTGTTTTGTCCACATTGAGACTCAGGTTGTTGCTTTTGCATCAATGCACAAGCCTTTTAACCTTTTCCCTGTAAGCCGACTCACCATTGTTACTGATGAGGCCAACTACTGTTGTGTCATCCACAAACTTGAGGATTCTATTGAAGCTGAATCTGGTAGTACGGACATGAGTTAGCAACGTGAACAGAAGCATGCTGAACATGCAGCCCTGTGGTGCACCAATGCTCAGTGCGATGGGGCTTGAGGTTTTGCTGCCGACCCAGACAGTGGCCTTTCATTCAAGGTCCAGGATCCAGTTGCAGAGGAGGATACTGAGTCCCAGTGAAGACAGTTTATCCATCAGCCTCTTAGATGTTGTTGTGTTGAATGCCGAGCTGAAGTTAATGAACAACAGCCTAGCATATGAGGTTTCGATCTCAAGGTGGGTAAGGATGGAGTGGAGGGGTAAGGTTATTGCATTGTCTGTGGATTGATTTGGCCAATAGACAAACTGGAATGAGTCCATGTCACTAGCAGGTGTGCTT
Organism: Narcine bancroftii; assembly: GCF_036971445.1. Taxonomy (NCBI): domain Eukaryota; kingdom Metazoa; phylum Chordata; class Chondrichthyes; order Torpediniformes; family Narcinidae; genus Narcine; species Narcine bancroftii. The sequence continues at coordinate 232,612,194 of NC_091473.1, read as the reverse complement.
CGATGCACTCTATTACCAGTCGCTCAAAGCACGTCATGATTGTGGAGGCCAGTGTCACTGGATAGTAGTCATTAGGTGCTTTTAAACTGCAGCACCCGGGTAGCCCTCCTTGCACCCAGGTGCAATTAGTGGGGCAAAGGTGCCTCTATCACCTTTTAAGCTGAGAGGGGATAGCCCCAGTAAATCATCAACCTGTCGATTTAAGGGTGATCCTGCCCCATCGACGACGCGCTAAGTGATGTGTCATGCAAACTAGTCTCCCCCATCCCCTCAACCAGCTGTCAGTCTCCCTCCCACCATCAATCGCGCTCCCCCCAACCCGAGGCAGCCAACTTCTCTGCCCCCATGGGAGCCGAACCCTCTCCTTTCTTCCCTGTGGCAGCCAACCCCTCTCTTCTCTTCCCCATGGCAGCCAACTCCTCTCCTCTCTCCTCCACGGCAGCGACCCCCCACTTAACCATCCCGGGGCCTGGCAGCGACTCCTCTCTCTCTCCAATCACCACTGCAAACACTTCGGCTGGGTTTTCCTCTGATGCCAGCACGAAAGTGCTGACATCACAGGAGTAACTGGGTCAGACATTTTGCTGCTCTGGCCGCCAGTTGACGCATCCTGGGTCAGTTTAACTGGGTTCCCTGGCTACTTCTGAGGTAGGGCAGGGACCCTGTTGACTTTGGATGACGCTGACTGCGTCGGACCCTTTCAAGCTGCCTTGTGAGTGGGACACTAACTAGGCAAATTGCCTGGTTAACCGCAGTTTGAAAGCACCTATTTAGTCCAGCTGCCATTGCTTTCTTGGGCACCAAGAATGTGGCTGCCTTAAATCCTAAGGAGACAATGAACTACTGGAGTGAGATATTGAGGGTCAGTTGGTCCATATAGACCCTCAGCACCCAACCAGGTATGTTATCTGGTCCTGCTTCTTTGTGTGGGTTCACCCTGGATAGGATCCACCTTACAGTTATCCAGCAGAAACTGGGCATTGCATGCGGTGAAGTACAGGAGAACATTGATTATTATAGATACCCATGTACGCAAAAACAGAAGCTCCCTGATTACCGCAGGGAGAGTGAGTTAGACTAGATGGCAACCATTGGACTATTTGACCTGTCTATTAGACGATGAGACCATATGACACAGGAGCAGAAATAGACGACACATCCCCACCATGAATCATGAGCTGATCCATTTTCCCACTTAGTCCCATAGCTCGGCCTTCTCCTTATAACCTTTCATGCCCTGGCTAAACAAGAACCTATTCATCTTTACCTTAAGTACACTGAATGACTCGGCCTCCGCAATCACCTGTGGCAACAAAGTCCTTCCAGCTGAAGAAATTCCTAGGCAACTCTGTGCTAAGTGGGCGGCCTCCAATTAATCACAAGGAATAAGGAACAAGTGCTGGTGAACATATTTTCCATTAAAAGTACAATCAATCGTTTCATTTTAGACAGACAACTGCAAAATTGTTTTGCTACCAAGCAGTAGAGGGCACCATGTAACTTTAATGAAAATGTTGCCCTCTCTTATCCAACACCACTTGAAGAAGGGCTCAGGCCTGAAACGTCGACAGCCTTTTACTTTCCACAGATCCTGCATGCCCTGTTAAGTTTCTCCAGCACAAGTGGTGTACTTGGTAAAATACTCTCAGCTTTAAATAGGTTAAACTTGCAGATGCGACGCAGAATCATTAAAGAAAAAGACATTTAATTACAATCAAAAAAGATGGACTCGTGGGGAATTGACATGAATATCCTCACATTCCATGGAATGTTCATGCAGATTTTGTTTGTTTATGTGAGATAACAGGACTTCTTAGCCTGCATTGTATTTCTTACACCCTTCATTTATTTTTGAGAAAGCAAGGGTTTGAGCCAAACCTTCAATGGTATGAAGATTTGATTATTTTTCTCTCATGTATCATAAAGTAGAAATAAGAAAATATGGCAGTGCTGCACCAGAGCAGCCCTGCCACTGATACAGACCTGCGGGGAGTGGAGATGCAGTGACCTTCCGCAGGGTTCCACCACCCAGTCCAACTACCATCGGTTCCCTACAGACTTTAAACAGCCTGTTAAAGGTGTCGACGGTGGTTTATTGTAAAATCCTATAACAGTGGGGTCTGGACCCAAGGTGGCAGTGCCTCTGTTCGGCAGCAGCTTCGAGGTGTTACAGACTCCAGGGGAGCAATGGACTGGTGCAAGACACCAGAGGAAAAAGTAGAAATGACCAAATAGAATGCTGACCATGGCAGTGGACCAATGAAGGACTCTGCAGCTGAAGGATACACAGGCAGCTGGTGACTCAAGGGGAGGATCCCACCCAGGCTGATGATGACTGCAGTCAAAGGACTCACACCAGGATCTGCTGGAGACTGGCTCGAGACTGGCTGAAGGGGTACCAGGTATCAGAACTGGTGCCGAGGGTGCTGATGGCTTCCTGATTGTAACAGAGGTTGTTGGATCTGCCAATGGCTTGGTCTGTGTAGCTGCGGTGACTCCTGTGGTAGACTCTCCTTTGCTTCTCTTTCTCTGACTATAAGGGGCACCAGGCAATTTCTGCCGATGGCAAATCTTTGTCTGCCTTATGGCAGACTGAAGTCAATTTCATGTAATATTGCACCTGTTTTATGTTATGACAATAAATGAATCATCAACCTGTGGAGGTCCACTTTCTAATTTATCTCACTGTTTCTCTGTTATTTGGTTGCCTCTCATTTCTTTCATACTCATCTGGTGAGGCATTAATCTATTTCATCTGGAAATATTGAATTGGCACTTATGCTTCAGTCATGTAATTCTCATTTACTTCCTTAGAACAAAGGAATCTGGACCAAATGATTGGTTCAAAGAAAACAATTGCTTTCAGCCAAAATTGCTATTATCAGATGCTTTTGCATGGGTTGGAACTATTCTGAACATCCATTTGTAAGTGCACACATTAATGCTCTTAAGTGAAATCATGATAAGGTTTATGAAGTCCTTTTTCGTAAAGTTGCTGAGATAGAGCCCCCAAAACATGAAGTTGTTGAACAATCTGTATTGTCTTATTCCTCCATCCTTGTTCTATTGATCTTGGAATTGTTTGTTGCATTTTCACACCAATCTAAAATGTTTATCATAGCCCCAGTTAACTCTGTTTCTTATATCCATCGAGCCAAAGAGTACACATCCTTTTCACTTGGGGAACAGGCCCTTTTGGCCCATGAGACCATGCAGCCCAATTATACCAAATTAACCTACATCCCCATACATTTTTGAAAGATAGGAGAAAGCAGAGCACCTGGAGAAAACCCACACAGATGCGGGGAGAACAGGCAGAGCCAGATTCGAACCTGAGTCCCTGGCGCTGTAAAAGCATTGCACCAACTGCTATGTTAATCCTGCCATAATTTAAATGAAAGAATGATAAACGTAGTTTGGTCTTATCGGAAATACCAAGTAACAATGAAGGGAATCTGATGTCCTGGTACATAAATCAATGAAAGCTAGTCCAGAAGGACGGCACGGTTGGTGTAGCGGAAAGCACGACACCTTTACAGTGCCAGCGATCAGAGCCAGTGTTCAAATCCCACGCTGTCTATAAGGAGTTTGTACATTCTCCTTTCTGTGTGGGTTTTCCCCGCAGGCTCTGGTTTCCTCCCACCATTCGAAACATACTGGGGGTGTAGGTTAATTGGGTGCAAATTGGGCTGAAATGGCCTATACCTCATGTTAACCAGAACACAGGGGAAAGGGAGAGAAAAGGAACTCCGTAGATCAGGCATCATCCAAGGATAGAAATGATCAGTTAACATTTCGGGCAGGTCCTTTAATCGAGACTGATGGGGATGCTCCCTGACCCAGAATTCCTCCAGATTCCAGCATCTGCAGTTTGTATTTCTCCACAGAGGGAAACTTGTTTAGATTTTTTTTCGATAAACATTATCTTCAGCTTTTGGCACGTCAATATGGCAAGTGTATTGAAGTTTTGGAGTGGGCATCATGAAAATTCCTTCGAACTGTGCCCAAACTTAAAAGATTGAGTTTATGTGGAGTACTTTTTCCACTCTTAACTAATCTAGTTGTACAGCTTAAAATGATAAGAGCGCTGGAGATGATGATGTGGTGAAGCCAATTCATTCAGTTGAGGAAAATAACAATTTCAAATGAAATCAGACCTTTCAAGAGTAAGATTACATTCATATGGAGAAGTGCCATGAAATTTGGAGGGGAAAAAAAAGACATTATTTTCTGTGGAGAAAAACACAACAGTCTGCAGACACTGTGATCGAAGTAAAAACTCAATGCTGGAGAAACTCCGCAGGACAAACAGTGTATTTTATCTTTTTCAGATTTCAAATTTATTGTCAGAGTACTTTTTTTCCTGTGGGTGCAACAGAAATACCACTAATTGGTAATGCTAAAAAACACTGTACACAGCACAAACATGTAAACAAAAAAAACTGCAAACAGACAAGAAAATGATTGTGCAACACAGGGAGAACAAAAAGGAAGTCAATAAAGTTCACGAGTAAGTGTACTTTAGGCCCTTTTACAAAGCAAAAAATTCAAATGTAAAGACGTAGATTCTCCGCTCTCACATCAGAAAACTTGCCTTCATAAATGATTCACAAGAGGCTGCAAGGCGGTGACTCCAATCCCTCTCCAAAGTAGTGCTAGAAGTGGAGGGTACACCTGCTGCAAGTGGCTGGCTAGGGGTGGGCTGATGACACCACCAGCCCACCACTAATCTCTCCTTCCCTCTCACTCATCCCACGCCCTCTATGACCTCCTCAGGGCAGGGGCAACTGGCGGAGCCATCAGAGGGTGGCCGTGACAGCCCCCTATGGCCATTCCGGCCTCTGGCACCTCATTGGGCCGCTCGTCGGCACCAGCAACTCAATACGCATCTTCCCTACCCATAATCCCCATGCAGCTAGAACCATTCTGCCGCGTATTTATGATGGGTGGTGCCACGGCTACATGTGCCCTGCCTACAGCGCCTCCGGACACTGCACTGAGGCACCGCTCCACATACAAGCAGCACTGGAGCAACCTTTTAGGGCTGCTTCATAAACAGGGGCCATTTTCTTCATGGATCCCCTGTCCACTAAACATTCCCTCCAGCAGTGGGATGTTTGACCCCTGCACCATCATTTCCTTTCCAAGCATCATCCAGAGATGTATCAATGAGGCAGAGATACACTTCCAACCTGCTCTACTACATTCAAAGCTCTCATTATGGTCTCCTCTATGATAAAGAAACTGGTTATAGACAAGGAGATCATATTGCAGAGCACCCTCGCATTCTTATATATAATTCAATACCCATTTAGCAGTGAGGTTCTCATAACTGTTCTTGTTCCAAGAATGCTGTGAAATATTTATGTCTTAAAGAAGAAATAACATGACATGAAAGAGACAGTTCCAGTGATATTGCAACACTCTTTAAGCATTGCATTGCATGCATATTCACTGGTGTGGCTTGGAATGTACAAAACCTAAGCAAATCCTCTCAATATTTGCTGCACGCTAATCTTATCTATGGTATTCCTAGCCAATTTTTCACCATCAGATCTCTTTACATATTTTTTTGTAAGTGAATGGTAGCCTTTGCTAGAACTTTCCTGAGTCCTGTCTATGAATAGATTTGGAAAAACTGATAACAGCCATGGGTTTAAACAACTAAAAATTGTTACTATAACAAAAACGCTTTAACAATTACACTTCATTTGCTCTGTGATTGACTGTGTGGCCTATAAATATGTAAATAGCTTTTCCAATCAGCTCCACTACCATAGCACCATGGTCCAATGACAAATCAGCACTCCTGGCACCCAGCATTGCAATGGTGTGAACTGTGGAAAACATTTCAGATGGAATGTTGGGTGTTGTTCCTCCACTATGCAGGTGGCCTTAGTTTGGTGGTGCACGAGGCCATGGACAGACATGTCAGCTTTCACACCCCACTCCTACGACGACATGCCTGTCCATGACCTCAGGCATGGCCAAACCAAGGCCACCTGGAAAGTGGAGGAACAACACCTCATATTCCATCTGGGCACTCTGCAACAAGATGGCATTAACATAAACATTTCCAGTTTCTGTCAGGCCCCTCCTATTTGTCTCCCTCTCTCCCTTTCCTCTTGTCTCCTTCCATCCCATTCCGGGAGTTATCCCTCCCCCTACCACTTCCCAGCTTTTTTCTCTTCTATGCTCCCACTCATATCCTCATTCCTGTGCTCCTTCTGTTGCTTCCCCACCCCCATTTTATTCACGTGTCAGCCCACTTTCCGCTCATTCTTTGATGAAGGGGTCAGGGCCAAAGATTGATTATGTATCTTTGTGACCTTAAGAATGCTCCATGACCTGTAAAGTTTCTCCAGAATCTTTGTGTATTAAACTAAAGTGAACAAATTTTCTTTTAATTGCACCAGTCATGACTGTCTACTTTCCCAAAATCCCCTCTGAACTTTATCTATGGCCAACAACCAGAGCTTCCCTAGTCTGTCAAAGAAATCTCTCATTTATAGAATATTCCTAGAGGCCAGATAAAAAAAGATAGGAGGAATAGATCACTTTGCTCCTCAAATTTGCCCTGTATTATCATGGCTGAACAAAATTGATGTTAACTCATATTCTTAACTAGCTCCTCATAACCAACCATTTCTGTCTTTCAAATATTTATCAATTACTACTTCAAATGTGTTCCCGCGATTTGCCGCCATTTGCATGGTTTTTCCCCTTATCTTGCAGTGATGTCCCTTAGGTCATGATTTGAGAACATCTCAACATCTACTCCCCCTTAGAAGCCCTCTTAGGACATAATAAACCCAAGTGATATTATTGTCATGAGATCCATTTATGACAGTGAATTATGATCTAATGATCAGAATCTACCAGGCCACTGTCAGAAAGTAAACCATAACCATGATCCACTTAGCAGAACCTAGTTCAACAGTTAGCCATTGGAAATCACCAACCCACATCAATCTCCCAATGAGCACAAACAGTCAATCCTCCATCTCTCATCCACCACCCACCATCATCAACCAGTGCACACAATGCAAGTCATTAGCCATCATCCAGTTAACTGCTGAGGTGGGGAGTGACTTTGGACCTTGCCCTTCAGTACATAGTGCTGACCTCTGGCCAGGAATGTTTTGTTGTATGTGAACTGCAGTGAATCTCAAGAGTATATGCCTTTAAAATGATGAATAAAGCTGATTCAGACCAGCTGCAGACAACCCTACATGTATCTAGAAGGAATACTCGCTTGTTTTCTGCAGACAATGAAGATACCCTTGAAAAGGCCTTTTTGTTTGCAAATTGAAAAACTATGCTCTGTGCATATTCCTGGCACTTAATTTCACTCTTGCTTTTTGGTGTCCATTGACCATTAAGATGTTGATTTACATTTTAGTTGGGATTATTCAAGACTTCAAGAGCGAGTGTTTGCATTCCAACCCAAGGATTATATTAGCATGGGATGCAAATATTATGCTGGTGAGCTCTATCTTACCACTTATTCCATAGCTGGTTGCAAGCTGCCAACCATTCATCTGGCTCTCAGAGTTCTTCCATAAGTTCTCTTCCACAAGCCTGCAATTTCCTGAGAGCTTTTGTCCACTTGAAAGGATAAGGAATGTCTTAAGTGTTTTTAAGGCCGCAGAGTTCAATGGTAGGGTTAGTGGTGAGGTAAGGAGTCAAGGAGAAAGGTAAAGGAATGTGGGTAGAGGATGGTGAAATACAATTTGTGTTATTTGAGTGGAAGATCAATCATGACATGAAGTGCACAACCCATTTTCACATTATAACTCCTGCATACCTTTCAGTGTAGTTTTATGAAGTTCCGCTACATCTTGTGTTTACAGATCACAAGAACTGACACAAAAGAAGGAAATAGCTTGACATCATCCAGAAATGTGAGCTTCCCTTGGCCATGACTGAAAGGGGAGGTTGGGGTGGGGGAGGGGGGTGTGGGTTGGGTGGTGGGGATACACTGATGCTGACCACCTTCCTGGAATTCAGTGGAGAACTAACAGATTTGGACATCTTGTGCTAATTTCATTAGAAAAAGGTGATGTGGGGGGGAAAAGAAGAATGATAACTGCAATAGCCATACAAATAAAGAAAAATGGCTCGGAGCACAAAGTGTTCAGCTTTGCTATCCCCTTGGGCAAAAATGTATGAGAGAGGAGTTCTTTTGTTTTAGACTGTCTGGCTTTTCAGGTGCTTGGATTGAAAACATAAGGACATTCCAAAGAAAAGATTTCATTCTATGATTTCAGCCCATTAACAATTTCCTAATAAATGCCCAACACAAAGATATTTTGAGCATCAGCTCTGGATTGGATTTTCATTTCACTGACAGAATGGTCAAATGGGATGGAGTGGGATGGATGGTAGGAAGGGAATAAGGTAGGGTTTAGGTTATTTTATCTCTCCTATGAGAAGCATATGATGGCACAAGTAAACTGTGGTGCCTCACCCATCCGCCAGGCGAAACGGCACTAGCAGTCATAGTTGAGTCTGCAGTCAGAGACATACTCAGGAGCTCACAGTGCAGGGCAAAACAATGGACAGAAGGTTGATGTCAATTCTGCCCCACTCGAGTGCTGAGACCAGCGTGAAATTTTTAAGCGCTCAATTGGTTTGAAAGTCTACTTGACTCAGCATGTTTCTTCCACTCGCGGTGGCCGAGAGCCATATTGGTGACCCCGACGGTCCAATGGCATTTGGACCCAACCCAGACTACTCCAGCAACATGGACAACATCGTGCCACAGTTTTCCACGACAGCCCCCAAACATGGCGAGATGCACCACATTTCCACTCAGGGACACTCCCTGCACGCCCGAACATGTGGGTTACCACCAGATAAGCTCCGAATAGTGACGGAGGTACTTAACAAGATGGGCATCATGCGGCATTCAGACAGCCTGTGGGCCTCTCTACTCTATATGGTGCTCAAGAGGATGGAGTCTGTGCGGGGATTACAGGAGGCTAAACGAACTAACCATCTCTGATAGGGACCCAGACCCACACATCCAGGACTTCACAGATAACCTGCATAGGGCACGCACCTTTTCAAAGATAGGCCTGGTGCAGGGTATCACCAAGTCCCTGTCCACCCTGATAATATCCCAAAGACAGCCATCATAACCCTGTTTGGCCTTTTTGAATTCCTTAGATTGCTATTCGTCCTCAAGAATACAGCCCAGGCCTAGACTTTCAGCTCGTCTACCTGGCTGACATCCTGGTAGCCAGTCGCTTCTGCCAGGAACACTTAGTGCATGTTCGCCTACTCTGCTGCCACCTCAGTAGCTACGGCCTGGTGGTTAACCTCACCAAGTGCCACTTCAGCCTACCCACGATTGACTTCTTGGGGTACCGGACTGACAGTCATGGAGCTGTTACCCTGCCACAGAAAGTGGAGGCAATTCGCAAATTCACCAGGCCCAATACAGGCCTGCAGGAATTCATCATGATGGTTAATTTTTACCACTATTTCATCTGCTCAGCAGCCTGGATCATGCGCCCCCATTCAGCTTGATGTCTGGTAAAACCAAAGAGGTAGCTTGGATAGAAGAAACAAAGGTGATTTTCAACCAGACCAAGGATGCTCTAGCAAATGTCACGCTCCTGCTGCACCCCCGGGTGCAGGGTCCCCATGGCCCTCACCGTAGATGCCTTCAAAGCCGCAATCAGTGGTGAACTTTAACAGTTAATCAAAGGCCAGTGGAAGCCGCTTGCCTTCTTCAGCCGACACCTGTGGCCCCCAGAGATCAAGTACAGCGCATTCAGCAGAGAGCCCTATATCTGGCCATTCAATACTTCAGGTATTTCCTGGAAGGGAAGAAGTTTACAATCTTTACCGATCACAAACCCCTCACCTTCACATTCATCAAGGTGTCTAAACCTGTGGTCAGCTCACCAGCAGCGACACCTGTCATTCATATTTGAATTCACCACTAAGATCAAGCATATCCCAGAGAAAAGTAACATGGTGACCAATGCGCTGGCCCAGATGTCCATCAAGTTGGTGCACACTTTGGATCCGGAAGTGGATTATGCAGCGTTAACAGGGGGACAATGAACTATCGGTATACTGAACTACAGTCACTGGATTCTGCCTTGAGGACGTACTATTTGGGCCCAGGGAGGTACCAAACTCCTGTGCGGCACTTAGACCTGGCAACCTCGGCCCATAGACTGACCACTTGGAGGTGCCAGATCTTCGACACTTTGCACAGGTTAGCCCACCATTCCATCTGGGCAACCATCTAGTGAACTGCAGATCGCTTCATGTGGCAAGACCTATGCAAGCAGGTCAGCCACTGGGCCAGGACGTGCACACACTGCCAGACCTCCAAGGTCCAGAGGCACATAAAGGCACTGCTGCAACCTTTCCAGCCAACACAAGAGGTTAGAGCAGTGGTTCTCAACCTTTTTCTTTCCACTCACATACCACTTTAAGTATTTCCTATGCTATCAGTGCTCTGTGGTTAGCAAGGGATTGCTTAAGCTGGTATGTGGGAAGAAAGAAAATGTTTGTAAACCACTATTTTAATCGTACCTAACTGACTTGTTATGTGCACGGTTTCATAACTCCAAAGGAAATGGCCCAATGACAATTTGTCTTGAGCAAAATATTTCAGTAACAAATGGGTCTAGAGCAGTAGTTCTCAATCTTTGCTTTCCACTCACATACCACCTTAAGCAATCCCTTACTAATCACAGAGCACCAATAGCATTGGCATTACTTAAAGTGGTATGTGAGTGGAAAGAGAAAGGTTGAGAACCACTGGGTTAGAGCATGTGCAAGTGGACAACATTGGCCCTCTACCCATCTTGAGAGGAACAAGGTACCAATTTACAATGGTGGACTGGTTCATGAGATGGCCGGAAACTGTCCCAATCACCAACACAACAGCAGAAGCATCCACCAGGACACTGATCACAACCTGGGTGGTGAGGTTCAGGCTACCTGCCCACATCAACTCGGACAGAGGGGCACAGTTCACCTCGGCTCTGATTTCAGCGGCAGCGCAGCTACATGGAATCCAGCTCCACTAGACATCTGCGTACCACCCTCAATCAAATGGCCTGGTGGAATGTTTCCACAGGCACCTGAAGTCAGCCCTGATGGCATGCCTTCATGGGCTCAGCTGGGTAGACAAACTCCCCTGGGTGCTACTGGGCATCCGCACTGCCTCCAAGGAAGAACTGGCAGCATCATCTACTGAACTAGTTTGCAGTGCACTGCTTACAGTACCTGGCCAATTCATGCCCACACCGTGTCCAAGAGGAAACACCAGTAGAGGTCCTGACCAGCCTTTGGGAGAGACTCAGAACACTGGCTATGGTGCCGACGTCCTACCACAGTACAAGGCCCTTCTTTACTCCTAAATACCTGCAGCAGAGCAAGTACATTTTTGTCCACTGAGGAGCGCACAGACCAACCCTGCAGTGGTCGTATGAAGGACCCTTCAAAGTAGTACGTCATAATGGGGAAACTTGTGGTTTGGATGTGGCTGGCCGGGAGGAGACATTACTCTAGACCACCTCAAGCTGGCACACTTGTCGTGGTCCCATCAGTCAAGAGGTGAGGGTGGCCACATAAATCAGACAGTGTATGGAGCATGGTTTTAGTGCCTCCTTTTGCCGGTTCTGAGTGGGGGGGGGGGTGGGTCATATGGTGGCTCACTCATGCAACAGATGAAATGGCACCAGCAGTAGTGGTTGTCCGCAGTCAGAGACATATTCGGTGTCTCTCAGTGCGGAACAAAACAACAGACAGGAAGTTGACATCACTTCCGCCCCGCACGAGCGCTGAGACCACTGGACCTTTTAAGCACCCGAATTTTAATCAGTAAATCAGTTGGTTTGAAACTCTACTCATCTCAGCGTGTTTTTTCACTTGTGGTGGCCGATAACCACAATACATAATTTACATCACGTGAAAAACACAAAATGCAGGATACAATAGATAGAAGCGCCAAAATAAAGGATAAATTCCTAAGATCTGCTGATCCAAAGCCATTTCATAAGTTCCATTGTAGCTCATTAGTCCATTTTGTTGTAAATTTCACAGCATGGAAACTTTCAAAGTTTGGTGATTACTTGGGGTTACCTTGATCAGAATGGAAGACATCTAAGAAATTTGAAATGTAACAATCTTATCTAAAGCTATCATTTTACCTCATTACACTAGGGATCGGGACTTTTATAGACTTTAATCAATTATTTCTGTATTTGTAAAAAATTCTTGATGCCAACTGTTGTAAAATTCCCTGAAAAAACAATTATCCAACTAGTGAGTAGAAAATTTGCACTCATGTACAAAAAGCACTCCCAAAATTATTCAAGTGTGCGGTAAACACATAGTGGGGCATATGATTTGTCTCCAGCTTTAACTCTTCTTTGTCAATGAGAGCATGCAGCAGATTTGTCAGTTGAGTTGTCATCTGTTAAAATCATTATTATCTGAAATTCCTACCATCAATCAGGTGCCAAATCTTATATCTTGTGACCTTATTAAAGAGGATTTTGAAAATTGAAGTTTGTGTGAAGATGTGAGCAAGTTTTTGTTTAAAGGCAAATATTTGAAGCATATTTTAAGTGCACAGATATTGCCACCTTCAAAGCCATTGAATTCATCTCGTGCTTAACAGTAGAAACTCCAGACGATAATTATCTTAACAGAAGAGGTCACTACCTTCCTGTTATGAAATGAACAGTGAAGTCAGAATAGAAACTTCAGCCTATGCTTTGAGCAGTTATTACGTTGAAAGGTTACTTCACTTTGAAACTTTCTGATGCTGTTTAATTGGAATAAATGTGTAAATTAAACTTGATGTGCATCAAAACTTTGTTTTGGCCTTTTCTGTCAAGGTTAAAATGTGCCATTGAGTTGGCACTCCAATAATGTATGTGGTTACAGTAAGGTAATGCAAACCACAATGAAATGCAAATAGGGAGGATACAGTGATGGATGAGAATATTGACAGGAGTTGCCCAGTCATTCTGCTCTCATCATTTGAGAGATAAAACAACCACTTGTGATTCTTCTTCAGAGCATGAAACCATTGCACAGCCATTCTCAATGGGGGCCATACTGAGGGCCTCGGCACATTTAAGGGGGGTGAAGGAATGAAACCCTAGATATTTTTTAATCTAGTCAGAAGAAACCAACTAAACCTGATTGCATCACAGGAAGGGGGCCATAAAGAGAGTCTGGGCACTCTCCAAGTGGATGGCATTCAGATCCACCTCCAGTTTTGACTGGACCACTCCCCATTCTCCTCTCTTCCCCATCCCTCTGTCTTCTTTCTTCCAGCTCTCCACCCCCCCCCCTTGTTTGCCCTCCCTCCCTTAGCCTGTCGGACTGTGCTCCACCATCCCACCCCAACATTTTGTTTGGGTGCCTGCCTACATTTTGCTCATACCTGTTCAAGGTTGGTTATGTATCTTTATCTTAGCTATATAAAGTACTCCATTTAATCTACTGAGTTTCTCCAGCATTGTTTTTACTTAAATCACAGTGTCTGCAGGTTTTCATGCTTTAATTCTGCCATAAACTTTGAACAGAGACCTAAGGGGGCCATAGCCAAAAAAAAGGTTGAGAATGGCTGGATCGTAATATTGTTTAAGAAAATGAATGAACTTTTTTTGGTCAGGAAAACATACATTAAACACTGAATGTTTCCATCTATACCTCTCATAATTTTGTAAACCTCTATCAAATCTCTCCTCATTCTTCTACGCTCCAAAGAATAAATTAACTTCTTTAATCTTTCCCTGTAACTCAACTCCTGGAGACCCAGCAAAAAACTAGTAAATCTTCTCCAAAGAATAAACTAACTTGTTTAATCTTTCCCTGTAACTCAACTCCTGAAGACCCAGCAAAAAACTAGTAAATCTTCTCCAAAGAATAAACTAACTTGTTTAATCTTTCCCTGTAACTCAACTCCTGAAGGCCCCGCAACATCCTAATAAATCTTCTCAGCACTCCTTCATTTTTACTGATATCCTTCCTGTAATTTGGCAACCAAAACTGCACACAGTACCCCAAATTTGGCCTCACCAATGTCTTATACAACCTCACCATAACATCCCAAATCCTGTACTCAATACTTTGATTTATGAAGGCCAAGATGCCAAAAGCTCTCCTTACAATCCTGTCAACCTGTGGTGCCACAGGGAATTATGTATCTGTATAAGGTTTCACTGCTGCGTGTATTTCATGAACCAAAACTTTGAATATCCCTTCTGAAAATCAGTTTGCTCTCTCCTGAGCCCTGTTCTTCCTTGTCTTCAGTCATATTTGTGTGTCCTGTGGGGCACACTCTGCAGCAATCAGAGAACCATTGTTAAAGTGTTGGCAGCTGCCTTCTGCTGACTGGGAGTTCACGATGTGGGAGGAAACACTCCTTATGCTCTTTCAAACTTTTTTGGCCAAATAGGAGAGATTTATTTTTTTGACACAGCCCACCAATGAAATCCAAGTTTGTGGCATGGTTGATTTATTTCTTGAAACCTGCAAAATACAGGTCTGGAAATTGGATCATGTTTTATACACAATGGAAAACTGATGTCTTCACTTAAAAAAAAAAGGATTCCAGCCCTCCGTTTCTCTTGTGTGTTGAGCCTGCAAATAAGAACCCTGAAATGCTGGAGCAATACAGCAGGTCTTGCAGCCTCCGTAGGAGGTAAAGATAGATATATAACTGATGCTTAGGGCCTGAGCCATTCAGTGGCCTTGAATGTCCTCCCAAATCGCAAGGGTATATGAGTTGATAAGTTAATTGGGCCACTGTAAATTGCCTGAGTCTAGGTGAGTGATAGGATCCCAGGGAGTATTGATGGGAAGCTGGGAATTAAAAAAAAATGACTTAACATCAGATAAGTGTGTGGGTGGTTGGCAGTAGGGCTGGACTAAATAGGCTGAAGGGCCTGTTTCAATACTGTTATCCATAACTCTACTGGTTTTACTAGTGTAGGGCACTATCAGTAACCTCCAAGACTAGACTGAGGGAACAATAGGCCTTAATATACAGAAGAACCTTGCTGGCCCAGATCCAAGTATAGCAATGGCAGGAAGGGAGAGGTGGTTCAACCTTTATGGCCCAAGACCATGGGGGAAGAGTTATAGGATAAGAGTCATCAGTGGGAGGGCCAGCTCCATATATGCAGTAATCAGCAATAATTATATACAATGGAGGAAACATATTACCAGCAACAAGCTATGAACTGATCTACCACAAATTGGCTGCTCAGCACTTTTGAAGGAGTTGATTAATTCCTAAGCAAGACAGTAGAACCAAATTAATAATGAAATTAAGGTTCAAGGTTCATTTTGTCATGTAATAATGCAAAAATTATAAATATACATGTTATTCTTCAACTTTTATCTGCTGTAAGCCAGGCAAAGAGTCACCAAGACTCCTGGTGCACCTAACAACAAGTGAAAGAGTCCCTTCAGAGACACAGAGTCTCCATGGATTCTCCACCAGCGCTCCCACTCGCTCTGCAGCCACACAGACTGCAATTCAAACCTGAGCTCCAGATCCAAGCCTCCAATACAATCAGGAAGTTTTCAGTGGCCAAGGCCCCTTGGAAGCCCATCTTACTCTCAGCACACTAGAATTCCGGTTCTGATACCTGGCTTCTATGTTTCAGTCTTCTGCAGCTCACAACCTGTTTTGGTCCTTAATCTACAAATTGCCACTGCCTGTGTAGGTCCTTCATCTGCTGAACCCTCGCTGGTCCGCTGCTGTGGTCACCATCTCCCATGCCAATCTGTCTCAGTTGCCTGGGGGGGGGGGGGGGGAAAGGGGCAGATGGTGGGGGAATTCTCCTCTTGCCAATTCACCACTCCCCTTGAGTATGCAATCCCTTGTAATACACTGCACAGCACAGCCACCACCACCTTGGGCACAGACCTTTGTGGTTGCAAGATTTAAAAAAAAACCCTGTAGGATCCAGTGGAGCCGCACTGTGTCTCCGCTCCCTGCTTACCATGGTCTGCCCTGGTTGGGAATGGCAAGATCAAGTGACTATGGATAGATGAGGTAGAATTTTTATCCTAAAAGGGTTGGAATCTAGTAACCAAGTGGGCAACTAGAAGCAAATGAATTGGAAATCTGGCAACATTAATATAGTTTTGTTAAGGCAACATACTTGACAAAATAAGTAGCTCTTTGAGTTCATCCATCAGTTCCCCTTTACCCACAGTGTATTTCTTCCACAAAATTCTAGAAGACATTTAATACTCTACCACATCATAGGGCATTGTGAAAAATAAGAGCTCAGTTGCGAATAGAAAATTGGCCAAAACAAAACTGGATCAATTTAAATTGGTCTCTTTTCTAGTTAACCAGATATAACAAATAGTGGGAGACAAGGTTCAATGTTGAGGCTATAATTTTTTTTTTAATAAACAATTCATGTCAATGACTTGGACAAAACAAAAAGGATGGTTACCAAATTGGTTAATGGATAGGAGAATGATTTGGCAAGTTGAAGTGAGGGGCCTGCAAAAGGGGGCTGGCAATTGGAGAAAGTAAGATTTTCCATTTTGGCAGAACAAGTCAAACATTTTATAGCATGAGACTGCAGAGGTCAGAGATGAAGAACCTGAGTGTCCCTTGTGGGTGATTCAGAAAAAGTTAATATAACAGTCCTGCAAGCAATTAACAAAACAAGTATTGCATTAGGAACTGAGGGAGGGATATGCTTATTGGAGAGGACCTTGCTAGAGTATGGTCCGTAGTTTTTTTTTTCCCCTCCCTCATGCAGGGATGTTAGGGAAGTAGTTTGAGAGGCATTCTGGACTTAACACCAGGAATGGCTGAACAAGATAAACTTGTAAATTAGTGCCCCGTTTAAAGGTACGTGTAGATTTTTTTTATTTGTAAGAGGTCTCCCCTCAAACGGAACACAAATACACAGCTTCTATTTTTCATCTGCTTGGGTCGGGCAGTGGGAATTTGAAAGTAAGCCAACAATTTTCACCTTTCCTCTACTGACCTCTTCTCCCTATCCAATTAATGCCTTTTGCCTGTTGGTCTTTGCTCTTTTAATTCTGACACCTCTCTGCTTTTTACTTATACCAGTTCTATATCTTTATCTCCTATGGACACTGTTAAATTCCTCTATTATTTTTGTTTATACAATAATGCCTGTCATGCCAGTTATTATACGACTTTGGCACCAGAAACCCACCACACCACCTGCAATATATTGGCTCTAATGATTGGATGAATACAGGCTAGAATTAGGTGGCATTATTGAGATTGGGCAGCTCCATGTAATGACACACATCTGTCCCTATAATCCCCTCATCACTTCCTGGTGGCCATAATGGAAGCTGACACATCATCTCCTTTTGGCTACCCCAGCCACCCATTTCTGGACACCCTATATTCTCAGCAAAAGTAACATATGCAAGAGACAGATGTGTTATAATGCCCCCCCCTCCCCCTTAATTGTCACCCTGGGGAACAAACACAGAGCTGCCAGTGTACCTGCTGTCATTTAGAAGAATGGCAACGCACGATCAAATTATGCAAAATTGAAGAGTCTTTACAGGATGCACGCGGAGGATGTTGTGGGTTTATCTAAAACACACAGTCACGACTTAAAAATGTGTTAAGACAATTGCTCAAGTCTTCAGAATTCCGCTTCCACTGCACCTTCTGTAAAATTATTTAAAAAATAAATTAACAAGTGATGATTAGGAAATGGTGTAGAAACAATCAACCAATCAAGTGGGAAAGCAGAATCAAGGAGGTGAATGGCTTACTCCTACTCGAAATTCACGGATTCTTGGGGTTGAAATAGCCAAAACGCAACAAGCCATACCTGGGATGAGGTTAAAGGACACAAACAGCTGTTTAATTTCTAGCAAAAGTTGCCCTTGAATGCACTGCTCCAATCACTTCTACTAAATTGATTGAAAATTATTCTCCCCTCAAAAATATCAAGCAAAACCTATTTCACAACATGTAATATAGCTTCCATATGGGAGACCGCTCTTTTTAAAGTAGGTCCAGTACCCCTCAATGATAGAGTAAAGGTTCGCTAGTACCCGTTAAACAACCTAGCTCAATAGCAGTGTCGAAAGCAAGGGCTAGAGAATATGCTGTTTTGCTGAATGTTTGTGACCATCAGAAACCTATATTACACCCTTAGTCCTAGAATACAGGAGTGCTAGGTCTTGCAGGCAATCAACCACCCAAATTTACAAGCTTTCTTTCCTGAGAGGCAATGCAGAATTGCCAACGATCCAAATCAACCATAATTAGTGAGGTTCAGGAAGTAAGTGGCCAGTGTTGGGGTAATAGAGGACACATACATATTGCAAAACTGACCATCACCATCCTCTCTGAGAGAAATCATTTTCCCCATTCATTAGTGGTATTTATATACTCAGTTCAAATTTAACAAGAAAGATTCCCAGTTTGATATGAAGCATGTGGAAGTTTTCTCTACCGATTGGTAAGTGGCAAAGACATAGGCAAGTCTCAAAATTAGCACCATGAGAACTCTAGCCTGATCATTAAAATGAATGAGGGACAAGGCTCCCCAGCCTGCCTCCTGCAACCCCCAGCCTGCCTCCTGCAACCCCCAGCCTGCCTCCTGCAACCCCCAGCCTGCCTCCTGCAACCCCCAGCCTGCCTCCTGCAACCCCCAGCCTGCCTCCTGCAACCCCCAGCCTGCCTCCTGCAACCCCCAGCCTGCCTCCTGCAACCCCCAGCCTGCCTCCTGCAACCCCCAGCCTGCCTCCTGCAACCCCCAGCCTGCCTCCTGCAACCCCCAGCCTGCCTCCTGCAACCCCCAGCCTGCCTCCTGCAACCCCCAGCCTGCCTCCTGCAACCCCCAGCCTGCCTCCTGCAACCCCCAGCCTGCCTCCTGCAACCCCCAGCCTGCCTCCTGCAACCCCCAGCCTGCCTCCTGCAACCCCCAGCCTGCCTCCTGCAACCCCCAGCCTGCCTCCTGCAACCCCCAGCCTGCCTCCTGCAACCCCCAGCCTGCCTCCTGCAACCCCCAGCCTGCCTCCTGCAACCCCCAGCCTGCCTCCTGCAACCCCCAGCCTGCCTCCTGCAACCCCCAGCCTGCCTCCTGCAACCCCCAGCCTGCCTCCTGCAACCCCCAGCCTGCCTCCTGCAACCCCCAGCCTGCCTCCTGCAACCCCCAGCCTGCCTCCTGCAACCCCCAGCCTGCCTCCTGCAACCCCCAGCCTGCCTCCTGCAACCCCCAGCCTGCCTCCTGCAACCCCCAGCCTGCCTCCTGCAACCCCCAGCCTGCCTCCTGCAACCCCCAGCCTGCCTCCTGCAACCCCCAGCCTGCCTCCTGCAACCCCCAGCCTGCCTCCTGCAACCCCCAGCCTGCCTCCTGCAACCCCCAGCCTGCCTCCTGCAACCCCCAGCCTGCCTCCTGCAACCCCCAGCCTGCCTCCTGCAACCCCCAGCCTGCCTCCTGCAACCCCCAGCCTGCCTCCTGCAACCCCCAGCCTGCCTCCTGCAACCCCCAGCCTGCCTCCTGCAACCCCCAGCCTGCCTCCTGCAACCCCCAGCCTGCCTCCTGCAACCCCCAGCCTGCCTCCTGCAACCCCCAGCCTGCCTCCTGCAACCCCCAGCCTGCCTCCTGCAACCCCCAGCCTGCCTCCTGCAACCCCCAGCCTGCCTCCTGCAACCCCCAGCCTGCCTCCTGCAACCCCCAGCCTGCCTCCTGCAACCCCCAGCCTGCCTCCTGCAACCCCCAGCCTGCCTCCTGCAACCCCAGCCTGCCTCCTGCAACCCCCAGCCTGCCTCCTGCAACCCCCAGCCTGCCTCCTGCAACCCCCAGCCTGCCTCCTGCAACCCCCAGCCTGCCTCCTGCAACCCCCAGCCTGCCTCCTGCAACCCCCAGCCTGCCTCCTGCAACCCCCAGCCTGCCTCCTGCAACCCCCAGCCTGCCTCCTGCAACCCCCAGCCTGCCTCCTGCAACCCCCAGCCTGCCTCCTGCAACCCCCAGCCTGCCTCCTGCAACCCCCAGCCTGCCTCCTGCAACCCCCAGCCTGCCTCCTGCAACCCCAGCCTGCCTCCTGCAACCCCCAGCCTGCCTCCTGCAACCCCCAGCCTGCCTCCTGCAACCCCCAGCCTGCCTCCTGCAACCCCCAGCCTGCCTCCTGCAACCCCCACCCTGCCTCCTGCAACCCCCAGCCTGCCTCCTGCAACCCCCACCCTGCCTCCTGCAACCCCCACCCAAAAAAAGTCAGGATCATTGTCTGAAGAGGGCGTCCAAAAAAAAATCAGAGGACCCCCCCTCTACCCTGCACACAGCATCCTTCAGCTGCTCCTGTCACAAAAGAGAGGCAAGAGGATCAGAACCAACACCCAGGCTAAGGAACAGCTTCTTCCCACAGGCAGTGAGAAGACTGAAGGCCAAAGGAACTGCTCACACAAACCATCAGAGACTGTCAGATTTCTGAAATATTTATTTATTTGTATTGATGAAATAATTGTCCTGCATATGTATTGTTTATCTATATGTGTAGTCTGGCTGTGTTTTTACACCAAGGATCAGAGAACACCATGCAGAATGGAGGTCCATTGCCTTCCCAAGATCGTGTTATATGGCAAGCTTTCCACTGGCCACCGAGACAGAGGTGCACCAAAGAAGAGGTACAAGGACTGCCTAAAGAAATCTCTTGGTGCCTGCCACATTGACCACTGCCAGTGGGCTGATATCGCCTCAAACCGTGCATCTTGGCGCCTCACAGTTCGGCGGGCAGCAACCTCCTTTGAAGAAGACCGCAGAGCCCACCTCACTGACAAAAGACAAAGGAGGAAAAACCCAACACCCAACCCACCAATTTTCCCTTGCAACCACTGCAACCATTCCTGCCTGTCCCGCATCGGACTGGTCAGTCACCAATGAGCCTGCAGCAGACGTGGACATACCCCTCCATAAATCTTCGTCCGCGAAGCCAACCCAAAGAAGACTTATGCAAGCAGATGACAAACTTGACAGTAATGTTGAGCCAGATCAAAATTAGGCTTGTATACAGTTTAAACAGTCTCGTCGATAACTTAGCAGGTGCTTGAATTTAAAGCAGGTCTGCCGATGATAGGATCAATTCAGTTGAAATTGCTAACTGCTGGCAGTTCTAAAAGGAACCACCTCCTACAAGACTAGAACATTAAGCCAATTTTGAGGAAAGCTTCACAATCAAAAACGGTCATCAGATTCTACACACCCAGATCTAAAATAATAAACTCAACATCATGCTTTCAGTAGGAGGGGAGCCAGCTGGCCTTTATTAAAATTCAAGATTACTTTCAGCAATATGGATAGATAACATTTAAATGCCGAGCCAAGAAGTCCAATTAGCAAGCAAGAAAGATGCATTGAAAAATATAGTCCACCTCATTTCTTTCTGCTCAAAATACCAACCCAATATTTTATCAGTTACTCGACAAGAAATACACCATTTGGAGAAAGATTTGCATCAAGGTACGGACAGTGATTCAAAGTAATGTCATGCATTATCCAATACCTACCGTTTGCTATTCTGAGAGAGAGAGAGAGAGAGAGAGAGAGAGAGAATATAGTAAACTTGTTTGTTTCAGTACAAGTTTGGGTTAATCTGGAAAAAATGCCTAGTTCTGTATGTAAATCACAGGGATTTTATTTAAAAAAAAAATCACACAAGATTTAAAACTAAAGTACAAGTGTTCAATCACCCATTTTAGTCCAAATACCAGTGTCATGCGATTAACAGGTGATTCAACAACTTCATGGACTGCAGCTGTTAAATCAGAGATTAGAAACACATCTGAATCAAATTGAAATCTGGCCGAGCTAGGAAAGAAAAACTCCAAGATTATGGACACTTATCAACACAGCAACATGATTAATCTAGTTCTAAAATTGTATGCAGGATGAGAAAAAAATATTTTACTGCACAATTTCATGAAGAGTGTTAGATGTAACATACACATATTGGTGTTAAGAACTATAACTGCCAAATTCAGGATAATCCTAGGTGGGCAATTAATCACAAGAAAATTTAATGCACTTGAAAAAGATTTTGGATAAGATATTGTGGTTTTCATGTTAGTACATTCAACCCAAAAACAGAGACATGGAACTTAAACATGGTACTAATAGATTGTGCCAAGCAAGTGCAGAAATGTGAGAAAACATTGTATTGTTTATATACACCTAGTGTTATAATCTGAATACTATTGCTATAGGAACATCCAGAATTCAGCAAATACAATCTCCAAAGTGTTCATACGACTTCTATTACATTCAGCATACAAGCTTCCCTCACTTTGTGTTGATGAGTGCACCAGCTCCTTGACCAAAACCATATCCTTTTGGTCCAAAGTTCTTGCTGTAACAAGCTATGAGGGGGGGGGGGGGGGGGGGGGGGGAGGGAGAAAAAAAAGCATAATGAGCAGAAGAATTAAAGGAGTATCACATTTGCACATGAAATATGCAAATGTGAATATTCATTGATCTACATGACATTCTGCCAATCTTACTAAATTTAAACCTACAGCACAATAACAGGTCCTTTCAGCCCATGCTACCCAATTGACCGACAACCCTGGTGCTTTTTTGGTGAGAGGAAACCAGTGCAGACACCGGGAGAAAGGAGAGACTCCTGACAATTAGCGCAGAATTTGAACCCAGGTCTCAGTCGCTGGTGCTGTAACAGCATTGCACTTAGTGCCGCCCTACTAAACTAAAGAAAATGCAGTCAGAGCAACAAACTAAACCTTTCGCTTGCCCTGCCAAAAACGCTTTATCTTGTCAGATCAGCCAGCAGTGGCATAGCCATAGATACCCTACAACAATGGGGTTTTTTTTTGAGGAAGTACAAAAGAAATTGAGGAAATCAGGCCAATAGATGTAGTGTATGTGGATTCTAGCAAGGCATTTGACAAGGTTCCCCCATGGTAGATTCATTCAGAAAGCCATGAGATGCATGGATCCTTGGCTATGTGGATTCCAAACAAGTTTGCCTGTAGAAACTCTGCCTCAAGGACAATGATTAGTGGAATTCCACAGGGATCTGTACTGGAACCATATATACATGTGTACGTGTGCACGTGTGCACACGTGTGCACGTGTGCACGTGTGCACGTGTGCACGTGTGCACGTGTGCACGTGTGCACGTGTGCACGTGTGCACGTGTGCACGTGTGCACGTGTGCACGTGTGCACGTGTGCACGTGTGCACGTGTATATATATATGTATAAATAAATATATATATATATATATAGCCTGATTGAAGAAGTAGAGGGATAGGTCAGAAAGTTTGCAGATGACAGAAAGGTTGGAGATGATGTAGATAATATAACAGGATATAGAATTGGGTGGAAAAGTGGCAGATCGAGTTCAATCCAGATAAATGTGAAGTGATTCATTTCAGAGTAAAACCCTTAGGCAGAGTACATGGTTCACGGCAGGATTCTGAACAGTGTGGGTGTGAATTAGGGAAGGTTTAGATTGTTGAGTAGGTTTGTATAGATCAGCACACATTGTGGGGCTAGGGCCTATACTGTGCTGTAGTGTTTTATTTTCTCTGTTCTAACAATTATTTATTGCAAAAACTAGTCACTAATACAACAATTTGTTTCCCAGGATGGAGTAGATTTATTTTTCAAGTATACACACATTTAACAACACTGGTTGAGGGCACACTGGCAAAATCAACATCTGCGTTTTGCACTTCTATAGTTAAGATTATGGTGCATTATCTTCTTGAACTACGTCAGCCTGTCTGTGAAATAATTGACAAGCCAACTGGAGATTTAAGGATGAAGAGTAGAACACCAGTGGATGTTGTTCAGTTGGATTCTCAAAACTTTGGCTAAAGTCCTAGATTAAATATTCATACATTAAATTAGGATTATATTGAATGCTGGTTTGCAAACAACAAGACAAATGTTTCTTCCGATGGCAGGCTGTAACTACAGGGATATCACAGTGATCAATGCTGGAGCCTCAGCTCCTCAATCTACAGCAATGATTTAGATGATGGAACAGAATTAATACTTCAATTAAAACACCTAGAAATGCTGGAAAAATTCAGTCTCAGTGCACGTAGGAGGTAAAGATATAATACCGGCATTTCAGGCCTGAGCCCTTCAATGTACAAGCAGAAAGCAGGCAGGCATCTCAAAATTAGCAATCAAGGAGAAGAATGAAGAGAGGAGGGGTGAGAAGGTCAGTCCATCAGCCAAGGCATGTTAATCAGATAGGATAAGAGGAGACACAGACATGGGGAAGAAGGGGGTCAGGAGAGGAGGAGGTTTCTTAACAGAAATCGGAGAAGTCGATGTTAATGCCATCTGGTTGGAGAGTATTCTCTAGTCTTTAATATCCCGGTCTGCTTTTTGCTTATACCTTGAAGGGCTCAGGCCCAAAACGTCAGTAATATATCTTTACCTCCTACAAACTGTTGAGTTCCTCCAGACTTTCTCTCCATCTTCACTATAATCTATTACACCTGCAGTCTTTTGTGTTTCACTCGTAACACTTCAATTTGC
Source organism: Narcine bancroftii (assembly GCF_036971445.1). NCBI lineage: Eukaryota > Metazoa > Chordata > Chondrichthyes > Torpediniformes > Narcinidae > Narcine > Narcine bancroftii. The sequence goes on along the minus strand of NC_091473.1, from coordinate 232,587,662 downwards.
TGCCCCAACTAAATTCTGTGCAGCATTCAGGAAGTTTCTGGAGATTGGGGAAATACAATACACTGAAAGAGAAATGCATGCTTGGAGGCCAGTTGCAACAATTTTGTACATTTTGATTTGTTCAATAACAGCACATCAAGCTAAAGCTGAGAATGGAAAACAAACCATTGCAATAGATTACTCCATCTTTGTCAGCCAATGTTGTGGACTCCAAGCTTTTACCACAGCTAGCACAGCGGAAGCAAGCTTTGTGCCAGGCCTGAAAAAGGAAAAGACGAGGAAGTAACACTAGCATTCCACCCACAAAAAAGTCTCCACAGCTTCCCACTTGTCAAGTCCGGAAAATGTTTGAAGTACATCAGCACCATTGAAATACTTCCCATGAGGACCATCAGCTTACTTTCCATTCATGGATCTGCTACATGGGAAGGAAAAGAACTGATAACACTGGGCACAGGATCATAAACCTTATTGTATGGATCTCAGATTTATAAATGCTTCTGGCTCCCTCCTCCTCCCTCCAAGATTAGCTTCATTTAATCGAGAAACCCATAATAACTTCAATAGAGATAGAATTGAATGAGAGTCCAATGGCATCTTTGGACACAAACCTGCTTCAAGTGGAAAAAAGATGACATTCTCCAAAGAATTGTCTTCCAATTTTAAGCTAAGGTTACTCATTACAAATTAAGTAAGATCCAAACAATGATTTTATTTTTTGGGGGGGGGGGATCATTTGCATCTTTTCAAAAAAATGCTTCATTTAATGTACAGGTCTAGCCTGTACATAAATATCACAATGGCCTTCCTTGGAAGGCACTCAACGGTTTAAATTCTGTGCAGAAAACAAGATGATAATAAAATTACCTTGCCAGCTCCAATGATTTTCTCAGCTGCATAAACTGACTTTTCGCACCTCGGGCACTTTTCTGAACTGCCAAATTTCAGAGCAAACTTGGATTCATTAACATTGGTTGTCGGGCAATGAGGCTGGGACCTGCAAAGGAAACATTTTATCATGAAAACAGGAATTGACAGAAGCTTATAAATCAATGATTAAAGCAGTCTATTTATCCAAAACCTACCCAGATAAGCATCAAATCCCCAAACCAGTACTTTAGATAATAACCTAGCCTTGTATAATATTCCAATATTAATCCAGAAACATCTCAACAATCAGAATAGCAGAAGAGGAAGATTCTTTCTGTGGCAACAATTTAATTGCCTAATCTAATTAAAGGGACAAGGATCACCTCTCCAATAAGGCAAGCATCCTCTCCTTCTCACCACAGCATTCAAAGGTTTCCTTTCCACCAGACAGGAAATAGAGGTCAGATAAGAGTACATTTCATCTCCTGCTGCTGCACTCACCAAGTTCTTGGCTTTACACCAAGGATGGCTACCATTCGCAGCCCTGTTCATTTCAAATGGAGTCCCAGGCATCGAGAGAACAGAGAAGCTGCAGGGACTCAACAGGCCGCTCAGTCTCTATGAAGTGGCCAGTCTGTGTTATGGATCAGAATCTGTTATCCAAATTACAATAAAGTGACTTGCTTGGAAAACATGGTAGAGAAAATTTTTTAAAAATGCAGCTCAGTGCACAATTTGCGCCACACCGTTGCGGCGCCAGTGACCTGCATTCAAATGCGGCACTGCCTGTAAGGATATTCCACGATCTCCCCATGCCTATGTAGGCTTTCTTGGGTGCTCCAGTTTCTTTCCACCCTTCAAAAAATGTATAGGCTGTAGTTCAATCGTGTGTAATTGGGCAGCATGGGATGGAAGGGACAATTACTAAATTTATTAGTTTTTTTAATTAAAAAAATTTAAATGACAGATTATTTGATTCAACAGCTAAGACTACAGATGCTCTGCTAGATTTTTTTTGGAGAACAAAAAAAAAAATCAAAGTCCAGCCGAAATTGTACAATGCTTTTGTGAAACAGGTTTGTATATTTCATGTACTTTGCTCAATACTGGGAAGGGAAAACACAAAGTGCAACAGATTGATCGATGTACATGGCAGGAGGGAGAACCCTTGTCATCTGATTATAACCCAATGAAACAGTGTTCTCTGGTCCTGTCTGTGAGTTGTGTATGGTTGCATGTCTGCATGTTTTGCAGTAACAATACACATGTAGGACAAGTGTTGCATCTATACAAAGGAATAGCTTCATGATTATGAGGGACTCAGATGGTGGTTGTGAGCAGTTCCTTCAGCATTCTAACTGCCCATGGGAACAGAAAGAGGTCAGATCAATCCTTTGTTTTTTTGGGGAGTCAGACTTCTACATGGACATCCTGACCAATCTAGTCCCATCTGCTGCATTCATTCCTGCTCTCCTTAGAATTGGGGGAAATTGGGGCCATTCCCTCATGCTGGACTTAAAACTGCACAGACACTCTAGGCAAAAGAATGAACCCTTCCCCATACTGAAGGTTTGTTTTGGGAGAGGGAGAAAACAACAGGGAAGGTGGGGAACTAAGGTCATAGGTACATAGGAAGTATGAACAGGAGTTGGCCAAAAATGGCCCATCGAGCCTGCTCCGCCATTCAATAAGATCATGGCTGATCTAATTTATGACCTAACTCCACCTACCTGCCTGCCTTCTCCCCATAACCCCCAATTCCTCTCAATTTCATTCCATCTTGGTCAACTAACTTTCTTCCTTTAACTCCACAAATAAAATTCAAAAAGAAATCAACATGCTTCCAACTTTTGCACGTAAACTGTTAACACCAAACAAAATCTGAGATCAAACTATAGCAAACCCACTCAATCTATTAATGGTATAACTATGCTGACCAGAGTGATACCACTTTGACCACCTACACTCCAAAACTGGTCGATGCCCTGGAGATGCAAAAGTCAGGAGGTTACATTTCAAACACTTAAAAAATTATTTTGCCATTGTTGCACGCAGTATATTCTTGAAATCCATATGAAGATTCCAAAACCTAAAGGCCATTTTTGAAAGCAAGATGATCTTTTGCAACCAAGAACTGCAGAATGGAAACAAAAGAAAGCAATGCTAGTGGAAAACGTTAAAGGCAAACAATGTTGCTTATTTAAGTTAAAGAACAATCAAGTGAAGCAAACAGTTTCAAGCTACTTGAACAGACTTACTGCACAGGCTTTATTCCCACCCTCGCACCAGTGTCCGTGTTCAGAACGCCTGCACCTTGGCCATACCCATAACCTTTAGGTCCATACTTTTTCCCATAGCACGATTTGCAGTAGATTTCATTTCCATGCACAGCAAGGGTGGTGCTGTCAAGGTTCTTTTTACAGCCCACTGAAAAATAAAGAGGATTTTGTTAATAGATGACATTTTTAGCACCTCAAGTATGCAATGCAGCTCAAAAACCAGCAAGGATCTCATATCTGACACTTATAGTATGCCACTTCATTTTAATTAAAGAGAGGCGTCACCATTAAATCACATCATCCCCTCCCACAGACTGTACCAATTTACAGGAAGATATGCAATGAAGTCATCCAAGTAGCCACCCTCTCTCCCTTCCACAAAGGCAGGAATCACTCATTTTACACGAATTGAAATCTTTAGCAACGGCAATGTCCAAAAAAATTAAATCAAAATCATTTCAGGGCACACTTTGAACATATTAAACTGTATGCAATGTCTGCAAATTTGAAAGATTCCACATGGCAGAGTACATACAGGAGGAAAATTAAGTTTTTAAATCTAAAAAAAATGACTTAATATAAAAATCCCAGATTCCAGTTGCAATATATACAATTGTTTAGGGGTCCTCACCTTAAGATTTGTCAAGTAATTAATCTTCACAAAACATTTTAAAGATAAAACTTCATTCCCAAATAGATGACAGGATTTTTTTGAAATCACTACTCAAGAACATTCGATCGTTCTAATGCTCAAGAGCTGGATTTCAAGTTATTTTAGAATAAGCAAATAGAGACAGTAACGCAAATTTTGTACACTTCAATGGTGCCCAACTATAATAGAATAATTATTTCCAACTGGTATGGAATGTGAAACTAATTTTCATGCCAAGTTTTTTTTCCCCCCCCTTCACATAGCGAGGCACTCTCAAAAGTTTCTGACGAAGCTCACCGACTTGAAAAGGGCAGATTAACATAGTGACAAAAAATGGATTCAGAAATTCAAGCAACTTGCAGCCAACAAATAAAGGAAAATAAATTTAAAAATTAAAATTAAAGAAGGAAATAATAGGTAAAAGATAAGCAAGTTCAAAAATGTAAAGGTTCACTGAAGTAACATAAAGCTTTGGTGACGATGGGAGCAAATATTCAGCCAATGGAGTGTCCTTGTGAAATTGTGTGAAACAATAGCTATTGCCTAGGATGAAGAGCACTGTACTAGGCATTTTGTGACAAACAACCTTAATGGCAACTAAACATGTTACCACATGAAATCTATCTTGATTCTCCCCCCCCCCCCACCAAATTCATTAAACAAAATTATCACAAGGAAAAAATCCAATTTTCTAAAGCTGCACACAATTTTCTTTTCTTCTTGAGGAAGAGATTTCTAGAGAGATAATTAAAAGAGAGATTTTAGCTGCCCAAGTTCAGATTCTCCAGGTAAAAATCAGCAATGGATCTCTTCATGATAAGGCTCAATATTTCCAAGTGATGGAAGTATTACTGAAGAACAGAATTAGCTCATTTTTGCATATAGATTAGACCAAAAAGACATTGCTTATGTGAAAAAAAATATTCAAACCCAGGGAGTTTTTGCCCCTGAAACATTCCAATGTTTTGGAATATCTTTCAACCCCTAAATGGCCGTCAGACAATTTTTTTTTTCTCTTTACCAATTATGGTTAGTCTTGGGCATCAATTTGGCAACCCTTACACAAATGTTTTAAAAGTGAACGTCACCAGTTGGAAGCATCCCAACAGCTGGATTCAAAAAGAAAAACAATGTACTCCAATTGCCACATTGTATCTTAATATTTAAATTTTTTTAATATACATTTTAAATTTAGATATACAGCAAAGTATCAAGCACTACTGGCCCATTAACCTGTGCCCACCCCCAGCTATATCCTAATTAACTTACAATCCCCTGTACATTTTTAAAGGTGGGAGGAAAGCTGAGTACCCAGAGAAAGGCACACAGACATGGGGGAGAACTTATAGATACCTTACAGACCGTAATCTATTCACACCTGGGTCAGTGGGGCTATAACAGCATTGCGTTAACTGCTCTGCCAGGCGTGTCAAACTCAAATTCACGGAGGGCCAAAATTAAAAACTTGGACTAAGTCGAGGGCCGAACTAAATATTTATTGAAAATTTTCAACAACATCTGCATGTTTTCTCTTCTTTCAACATATGTAATGTTAAACTTTTTCTTATTAAAATAAATGTTTAATAATAGTTTTGGATAAACTCTTTCCAGAAGAAGCATTAACAAATGAGAAATAAAATATAAAATAAAGTTTGCTGTAACACCAGACTTCTTTTCATCTCCTCCACCTTCTGGAGCTTTTGCTTCTCGTTCAGATCCTTATACCTGTCCTGGTGTTTCGTTTCATAGTGTCGTCGTATGTTATATTCTTTAACTACAGACACGCTGGCTCCACACACAAGACAAACAGGTTTGTCTTCTAAAATGATGAACATATAGTCTGACTCCCACCTGTCTTGAAAGGCCCTGTTTTCTATCTTTCGTTTTGCCATTTTCCGTAAGGGGTTTATTACGTGTGAGTTTGGCGACAGGTCGCAGGTGCTAATGAAAATAAACAGAGGAGGTGGGGGCGATTAGCGGGCTGACGGGCCGGCGCCAACGCATTTGCAAAGCATTCTGGGATTTGTAGTATTAGCTGTGCATGCGCTATACTGGCGCGCCGGCCAGCGGGCCAGCTCTAATACATATTTGATATGATCTTGCGGGCCAAATATAATTATATCACGGGCCAAATTTGGCCCGCGGGCCTGAGTTTGACATGTGTGTGCTATGCTAACAGGGTCACTGCAGTTTATTTCAGCAACAACTTTACAAACCTTGATCCATTTTGTTTCTTATATTAGTCAGTCTTCCCATATACCTCGGTCTCTCCTGAATTAGCCAAGGGTTGTATGGAAAATGGGACTCAAATACATTTGTTACAGCATGGATAAAACCTATTCTCCCAAGAATAATGTCTGAACCATAATGGCTATTTATCCAACCTCAACAATTAGGATCACAAATACAATTTGAGTATTGAGTGTCCCAACTATTTATGTCAAATGCAATACCATGGTGCTCAAAAATCATTTCAGCTGTTTAGGATTGATTTGAGTGCCACATGGCTTTGCCTCTAATCCTTCAAGTATGGTGGACAAATTTTGCCAAATCAATTAAGAAGCAGGATGCTCATAATTAAATATTGCAAGCATTTCATTGCACCCCAGAGGACTGAGGAATACAAAGTTCCAACAATTCACCATCCAGTTGTTTAGAAATCCCAGGAGTTCAGTATTTGATTCCTGTTCTGTCTTCAAACTCACCCAAGTTCATTGTAAAATTACTGTGTGCACAAAGCAAATTAAAAGTTGTATTTTAATAGAATATCCAGTACTTTGGGAAAATCTGCCAGTCTCACATTAAGGAGTTTTATCATATTTAAATAATGCATTGCATGCTACAGCATTCGTAAGTTATTGAACGTTGATAGTCCAGAAGTTTTAATGCACCTTTCAAGAAGCTGCATTTCAATTTGTAATTTCTTCCAATAAAGTAATTTAGCAGTCAGTTTGGAAGCTGATCTATGGAACTTGCACCCCAACAGAACTCTATTGGGATGGCCATGGTTCCACATTCAGTGGATTTGGATAGGGGCATTCACAAAATAGATTAAAAGACTGCAAAAAAAATAATAATTTAGCAAATTGGGCTTTGATTTACAAACGTAGCTCAAAGTATACATTCATTTTTTTGTTACAAAGCAAACCTAAAACCTCATGAAAAGCCATTAGATTGGGAAGGAGCATTTGTCAAATGTACTATTTTAATTTTATTTTTTTCCCCCTCAGATCTCATTTCTTCCTCATTACTGTGCATTTTACTTTGCTTCCCCTACACATGCCCTTAGTGGATACAAAGTCTGGTAAGAGCTATTACAAGTAATGATGCAAGTTACTAAATGGAAATAAGACAAACACTAAAGAAGAAAGCAGCAAGAAATGAGAATAGAGTAAAACAACCCCCCCCCTCTATCCCACCCCCCCTCCCAGAAAGGGTACAATAACTGAAGGTTTACAAATACTTAAAAGCTGTTAGACAAAATGTAGCAGATTAACATTCCAGTTACAGGTATGGCCTAGTTTATTTCTAAAGAACAGCAATGAAGGGTTATTTGTGAATCTCTTGCATTGCACAAAGGACAATCAACAGTAATCTATGGACAGTTTCAAAAGAAGACTTTTGCCTTGCCTACATCAGCCAGTTGATCTCAGTGATGTAAACAGAAACTCATTAACATCAGCAGAAGGCAATGCTTTAAACACGTCAATGCGTGTAATTTCAAGAAACCAGAATATTTCCAAATAAGGGAACAAAAGTAACTTGGAAAAAGTGGTTTATTGAAAAAGATGACATGAATTGAGGAAGAGATTTGCCATAATCAAGTCAAATTATTCTAGAGATGAATAAAAGCACCCTTTTACCTGGTAGTTTGATAATATTAGTTCAGACCATTCAAAAAAATACTTTACACTGCCACAAATTGCAGGTTAAAGAAAATACACTCAGATTCAGTTACCATATTTATTATCAGGATAAATCACCTAGAACCCTGAGATGATTCCATCTGCAGGATAGGCAAAATTTTGGTAGTGCATAAAACTGTACACAAATAAATTAAGACATGTAAATAACTGACTGTGCAACACAGAGAGAGGAGAAAAAAAGGGTGAAAGTAAGAGTCATTAAATGAATCCTGGACTGGGTTTGTTATCGAGCCTGATGGAGAGGGAGCAGCTGCCTCCTGAACCTGGTGGAGCGAGTCCTGTAATGATTACTGCTGCTCTCTGATGGCAGCGTTCCTGTAGATGTACTCAATCGTGGGGAGGGTTTTGCCTGTGATGCCCTGTGCTGTGTCCACTACCTTTTGCAGGGCTTTATGCTCAGTGGAATTGGTGACCCCGTACCAGACCGTGAAGCAGCCGATCAGCACACTTTCCACCACACGTCTGTTGAAATTTGCCAGGGTTTCTGATGCCCATGTCAAACCTCTGCAAACTCATTGGACAGAACAAGAATATTCATTTTTAATGCCAATTAATGGTCTCCCACACAGAATTAGCAATTAGTCCAAGAAAAGTTAATATTTCTATTCAAAAGTTAGCACTAACTTCCAGGATGTGAACTTTGGATGGAGAGGCACGTCAAGAGCCAATGCATTCTCCTGCATGTTTTCCATTCAAAAAACTTTTGTTAGCACTAACTTCCAGGATGTGAACTTTGGATGGAGAGGCACGTCAAAAGCCAATGCATTCTCCTACATGTTTTCCATTCAAAAAACTTTTGGGAATTGGTGACTATTGGGGAAGAAAGCAGTAAGGAAATAGAGGACAGAAAAAAAAATGGATGTGTCCAAACTTCTAACATTTAATACATCAAAAGTATTATTTAATTTAATCGGGGGTTTCATAGCTTTTTTGTGTTTACCTGCAAGTATTGTTAGCAGAACTTGCTACAGAATAAAACACTCACATTCTTTAAAAAGAAATGTGGACATAATTTTGAAAATGGAAAGGTTTAATTCTTTAACATAATGAAAAGCTACCATTCAATGCATGCAGATGACAAAGTTCCATTTCACAAACTACTTACTACACCGGAAGCATGACTTGTGGAAGTATTTCCCATCACACTGCACCTCCTCAGCAAAGTATACAGTCTTTTGGCAGACGCCACATTCGTTTCCACCACCAAAGTTTGGCATTCTGCAATAACAATCAAAAACATTGCTATTAAAAAATGCAAATTCTGTGAATCTGAAATAAAACATTGCTATGAAAACTCTGCTGCTCAGGCAAAATTTCCAGACTATTGAGAGAATCCTGGCTGGCTACATCACAATGTAATAAGATTGCTGCAGAGTAATGGATCAGAGGTAAATCCATTGGACCACAAGAGTGGCAGAGAGAATCACTGGAGTCTCCCTCACCCCCATCAACAAGGTTGCTTTCTGAAATGGGCATGCAAAATCATCGAGGAAGTCTTGCACCCTGCACATATCTTTCAGTTGTTCCCATCAGGAAAGCGAGGCAAGAGTATTAGAGCCAGCCAGCATCACCAGGCTGAGGAACAGCTTCTTCCCACAGGCAGTGAGAATGATGAATGACCAAAGGAACTGCTCACACTGACCATCCAAGGTTCATATTCATGAAACAATATTTACTTATTTGCACAAATGAATACTTGTCCTCCATATGTATTGTTTGTCTATGTGTTTTGTCTAGCTGTTTTGTAGGGCAGGAAAACAGTTTCATCTGTACCATCAGTTGACAATAAATTTGACTCGACTTGACCATAACCATATAACCATTTACGGAGTGGAAACAGGCCATGTTGGCCTTTCGAGTCCGCACCGGTTAACTGATTTTGTGCGCCCTCTTCAGGCATTGGTCCCGGTAGATCTTCCTTCAATAACGATGGACGAATTTAATGCAGGTGGAAACAGTCGTTCTCTTGCCCGTTTGGACTTGAAAGTGAAGGTTAAGGATTCATAGCAATGAATCTTCTTTAGAGCATTTCAATAGTTATCCATGAGCATTAACTGAATTTTAGTAGTTATTTGGCTATTGTATAATTAACACTGAGAACAAGAATCGACTTGCTACCTCTTCTTTCAAGTCACTAAAATTCATCAGATCATTCAGTTGGCATGGAGATAAAGGAATCCAGGCCATAATACATACAACTGCAGGAAAGACATTGATAGCAATTCCACAAATGTTGTTGTAAAGCAAAAATCACCAATTTTTGAGCCCCCCTCAAAAGAGGTGGGGGGGGGATTCAGATTTGGCCAAGACTGCCAAAAATCTACAGTTGGCTCAGAACTCTGTGTAAGGTCCTGTTACGCTTTTCTTTGTCCAACTTCCAGCTCAAAAATTGGCCTACAAATTGCTGCAAGTGTGACCATCAGATGAACAATAGGTGCCTGTCAGATTACCAAACCAAAGGCTGTTGTGCCTGCCTGATTAACCAGTCAATCATTGAACAAGAACAAACAACCAAGAAAGAAATTGGGTGAATTGACATCCAAGCAGATACTGAAATGTGTGCATGTATGTGTTTTGGGGAAGGTGGGGGTGGGGGGGTGGGGGGGAGAAAGGAAGAAAAAAAAAGATTATTGTAAAAATGCAAAGAATTACCATTGACAAGAATGATCATTTCCTCTGACCTGGAAAATGTTTAGTGGAATTTGATTTTCAAAAAGCATTTCCTCTTGATTTTGGCATTGGGCCCATCTGTACAAAGAGTTCAAGAGCTTGAAAATTAGTGCACAAAGTCAAACAAGCACTTGGACCAGTTTTTGATTTTAAAAGGAGTGTCAGAAACGAAAGAAAAATTCTGGCAATTGGGCACCCATGGGCATTTCTTCTTTACATGTTAGATGACATCAATTATGATAAATACAAGGCTCCTTTTGTTTTTCCAGCAGTTTGAGCCTATTAGCCTAGTTCAAGAATGAAATTCTGGAGATATGCCAGGATTTCTTTGCATTACTGTTTGCTCCAAGTTTAAACTTGTGATGTTTTGTGCAGTGTTTGCAACACACATAGATGTAGCCCAAATGCAAGGTCATTTCACAAGTTAAATGAACTATGCGACGTGATGCAGTTTTGAGAAGAGTTGTAGCTATAAATTCCTTTAGGGGATATTAGTATTTGCCAAAGCAGACATTTTGCATTTAAGTGTTTGAAAAATGGGAGTAGATCAACATTTAATTAATAGCCTAGAGCATACCAAATGGAATATCAGCATTCAAATCAAATCAGGCATTGACAAGCAAGTTATTAAAATGGGAACTGCACACGCAAGATGATGCCATTGTAATGAAACTAACAATCTTTTTTATTGAACCACACATTTTATTAAATCGGCACAAAGTTTAAAAAAAGATTTCTACTCTAGGTGCTAGAAAACATGCCATGTTTTTCCACAATTTTTCACAAATTGGCCAACAACGTTAACACACAATGCAGGGCAGAATCAAGTAAGAGGAAAACAAAAATCTGCAGACACTGTGGTTGAAGTAAAAAAAAATGTTGGAGAAATTCAGCAGGTTGAGCAGCGTCCTTCATGTAGCAAAGATTAAAAATGCCTAACTGACATTTCAGGCTGAAGCCCTTCATCAAGGTATGGAAAAAAATGTTGGCACGTGTCCGAACAAAAGAGTAGGGGGAGGTGTGGCTGCAAAGGCAGGAGGTGATAGGTAGAAAGGGAATGAGGGGACAGCAGCAATTGCAGAGCTCGAGAGCAGCAGGGATTACAGATGGGGAGAAGCGAGAGAATCCCACAGAATTCCCTTTGGAGAGAAAAGGAGAACTTCTTCAGGATAGGTACCCCTCAAGAGATTTTGCTGCTGTCACCTCCCTCCCTTCTCCACTGATCACCTCCTGCCTTTGCAGCCACATTGCTCCCCCCACCAAATCTTTTATTTAGAAGCCTGCTGACATAGTTCCGTTTTAAGGTATGGAACTCATTTTTTGTTGTGACTGTGGTTTCGGGGCTAGTGTTCTGGGTGCCCTTTCTATTTCAATTCCTTCCTGTATTCTGGCATTCGCAGGACTTTTAGGATTTTATTTTTTTAAATTCTTTCATATCTTTGCCTTCTTCATCTTCCTTTAGGCCCACTATCTTTATATTGTTTCACCTACTATAGATTTCCATTATATCCATCTTCTGAGCTAACAACTCTTGTGACTAACTTTTTTGTCACTGCATTCCAATTTCTTCTCAAGTCGTTCACTTCCATTTCTACAGCCATTTCTCATTCTTCAACATTTTCTAATCTTTTCCCTATTTCTGTCATGACTAGCTCTATTCTACTTACTTTTCTTTCTGTACTTTACATTTTTCTTTTATTTCACTAAATTCTAATGTCAACCATCCTTTTAATGGTTCATTTGTTCTTGAATTTTTTTTTAATCTATATACTGTCCATCTATTTTACCTTCTATTCATCTGTGCAGAGCTGCTTTTCTTTGCTTCGGCTTCCTGTTGCTGTTTTTCTTTCTTATCACTCCTTTCCCATTGCTTTCCTTTTTTTCCAGCTGAGAACTCTGCTGTCCAGTATCTCTCAGCTGGTCGCACTGCGCAAGTTCACTCCACAGCTGGGCACCGCTCCCATCGGTGTTTTCCTTTTCCTTGGTGTGCGCATTGCGTACGCGCGATTCCTCGCAGTTGCCCACTTCTGTTTGGCTCAGTGAGCCATTTTTGCAGTTCTGCGGTCGGGAGGTCATGACCCTGCGAGGTCTCCACTAACCTCGGGGAGCGGGATCCTCTGTCCACGGCGGGTCCCTGCCTCTTCATGCAGGTAAGGCCTTCTCCTTTCCCTTCCGGCGTCTTTCCTTCCCCCCCAGTTGTCTTTGGTTTTTCCTTCTTAGGTGCCACTTTCTTTCTTTTCTCCACACCTTTATCTTTTATTTGTTGTGTTTTGTGTTTCTTGAGCTTTGTGTTTTCTTCACTTTATTTCTTCTTTTCTGGAGAGGGCTGGTATTCTCCTACCGGCCACTACTCTATCATGTGAGTCCTCCCACATATTTCCATACCTTGATGAAGAGTCCAAACCTGAAAACGTTGGTTATATATTTTTTTTAAACCTTTGTTTATATACACTGCTCAACCAGCTGAGTTTCTCCAGCTTTGTGCTTTGACTTCAAGTCAGTTTATTTTAGGTAGAGCATTTTTATTTCATTTCCAGAAATACTTTTGTTATAATAAAGACAATAAAGAATTTGCTCCCTGATCACTTTGAGTTTATTTTATGGATTTTGGGCTGCTGACCACAAAAATCACCTTAAAGTTTTCCTATTGTATACTTTTTTTGAAACTATGCACCCCATTTTTGTTATTTCCGGTCACATTTTAAGTCTACTACAAGCATACAAAACCATGAAGCAAAACAGCTCAATAAAAATTAATTTCTGCATTTGCACTTTGACTGCACCAAGATCAGCACGGAAGATGTCAGTGTTGAACATGGTGAAAGGTTTCATCAGGACAATCCGACCATGGAAAAACAATATCAGGGCAACTGCAATCCATCAATTCTGGCCGACAATTGATGGACACTGACATGAGAGGCATTAGGTGCCGAGTACAAAATAAAATCAGCACCAAAATATTTTTAGGTCAGTTGAACTAACGTGCTAAATTCAATACAGTTAATTTAATATTTATCCAACTTCCTATGTAATACAGCAAATCTAAAATTAACTGTATCCAGCTTGAGTCATCTATCACAATCCCCAATATCCTTTCAGGAAACAAACTTTGGGGTGGAAAGTGTTGTCCACTGATCCATCCACGTTTGGGCACAGAAACAGGCTTTTGTTAATTGGTAAAGGCAACTTTTATAACCAAAGACATTTTCAACAATTACATCTGACAAACCAGGAGATCCATTTTGCCTTCCATTTTTCCCATTAGCCAAGCAATCCATGCCAATGTTACCACCTGCACCACAAAATGATTTTCCACATTTATGAAATGCCACCTTTTTACAAACCTTTTGAAGATTTGAGTACATTCACTGGTTCCTTGCAAGTTGGTTAATCATGGTGATTTCCCGTTCAAAGAAATGGTGTTTATACAAAAGTGCATCAGACACAAAGAACAAGATTTCTTGAAGCATGCTGTTCAGAGTACTCAATAACAGTAATTGATCACAAACTAAATTCAAATTATCTCACCATGAATTATGTGCTGTGATAAGGTCCATCAATAAAATGCATTAGACGATTACACTTTGGGCCTCAGAATTGGTCTCCTCCCCCCGTACCCATCATTACCATTCTTTGATAATGTAATCAATCTATACAGCTGCCAGCTGGGGTCTTGTGCCACAATAGAGAGAAAAAAAAAATCTTCAAAACTTTAAAACTAAATAGCAGAATTTTGCTTTCAATTTGTAAGAACATCTACTGTCCTAATTTTGTTCCCTTGACTTGTGGTCAAAAAGCAAGAAGTGACCATTAATTGAAAAGGAGTGATGAAAAGAATACTTAATTCAAAAGAATTTTAAGATATTATTTTACGACTTTCCTAGGACTGTTTTCACTACAGACTTTCAAATCGACACAATCCCATTGGAAAATAACACAGCATTTTAGGAAAATTCCACCAAGACCTGCTTGCATCCCTCGATTAAGTTGAAGTTTCTGACCTGCCATTAGAAATATGTCAGGAAGGGGGACAATAACAAGAAAAAGGTATAGGTACAACCAAGAAAAACTGGGATGTTCACTGAAACAGAAGAAAATTATAGGGGTTTACAAATAAAACAAATTTGAATAATTTAGCTTCAATTGCGCAGTTTATAAAGCTGAAGCAAAAGCGAAATAACATTGGCTTTACTTCCAAATGTGGTAACAGCCCTGAATAAAACAGTCCTGGAAAAATGGTTATGATCAGTTCCTGAAGTTAAAACAATTTTAGCGAGTAATGCAGACAGAAATAACATACCTCCCTGGATTAAATGATGCTTGGCTCTGCCAATTCAGATAATAGCTTTTAAAAAAAAAATTTTGGAGCTCAGATCACTCATGATCTGTCACACAGATAAAAGTGTAGAAATTCAACTGCATAATATTCTCCAAAGATCAACAGCACAATTGCACAAATAATGATTCCTATTCCAAAACAGATCAGTTTGATGTGCAAGCCAGCCATTCTCGATAGGGGCCACAGGCTAATTTTTTTTTTGTACATGATAGAAGTACAGAAGAAACCAACTAAATCTGTCTGCTTCACAGGGGAAGGGGCCCCATAAACTTTGAGCAGAGACACAAAGGGGCCAGAGCCAAAAATATGGCTGAGAATAGATGTGCTGGAAGACAAATGGCAGCTATAATGGGGGGTGCACCTTTTAAAAATAAAAAAAAATTCACATTTCCACAAGTGGTCAACATTTTAGGTAATGGACAGAAGCACTCACTTTGTCTTGGATAGGTTTTGGGATGGATAAGCAATTTGTGCAAGTAGTTTCAATCCTTAAGCAACAGGCATGAATAGCACGGAAGAAGAAATCATAACTCAACCTCAAAAGGAAATGGTTACCCCGATTTGCAGTAGGAGAGTGACACAAAAGGCTCATCTATAAACTTGCTGCTAAACCAAGTCCTGTTAAATGGAATGATGTGGCCTATAGTGAAAATTACATTACACAAACACGTCTGAATTCTATGAATAAATATAGTTTTAAAACAAGATTTATTGTCATCAATAACTCCAAAAGACTGGAAGTTATGTTAAACAGATAGGCTTTTATTCACAATAGAATGGAGGTGCATCCATCCTGATCGATGACCTGAATTGGGAAGAAGGCTTTGGAACAATTCAGGAGTCTGTTGGAGTCACAGGTACAATCAGTAAATGGGGATGCCCAGATAATCAAATATACAAACAGGGTTTTACAACATTCACCACTTTTTTTTTAATATAAAAGTTCGGAGGGGTGAAGTGCATCAGATGTTATCAGAAATTAAGTCTTTTGGGTGCTCTGATCTGCTGCCAGCTGGCATCGTAGTGCCAGCTGCAATCGGGTCCTGGACAGTTTGTGGGGGGGCGGGGGGTGTTAGAGCTGGTGATTCTGCTCGTGGCTATGCCTCTGGCCAGCAGGTACTTACACAGCTCATCGCTCAAAGGAGGGTCTCTGGTCACTATGGGGGAACCCAACCAGAGTGAATAGGCTGCATAGGGCCTTGGTGATTGTGGCACCGGTCTTATCTGGTCAGGGGATGGCAAATGGAAAATGTGAGTACTCAAATGTTGAGGAAGTACACGTTGTGGTTAGAGGAGGGGAGAGGTCCTTTGAAATCAATGCTCAGGTGTTCAAAGGGACAGGAAGCCTGAATCAGCTGTATTCTGTCTGGCCAATAGGAGTGTGGTTTGCAGTTTCTAGTCATAGCCCTGATCTCCTCAATGGAGGAAGGCAGATTGCAGGCTTTGATAGTGGAGGAATCTGGTGACTCCAGGGTGGCAGAGATTGTTGTGGAGGGTTTGCAATCAGTCTCTTTGTGCACTGGCACATTCCACAGGATAGAGCATCTGGGGGCTCATCGAGTTTCCCAGGCTGGTACAAGATATCATAATTCCAGGTGGAAAGTTCAATTCTCCACCTCAATATCTTGTCATTTTTAATTTTATGTCACTGCTGGTTGTTGTACATGAGAGGCACAACCCATTGGTCAGTGGGCTAGGTAGCACCTCCAGTGCCGCACTGCCTCGGCAATGGCTTGGGCCTCCGTCTCGACAGAAGATTGTCAAACTTTGGGGATCTGGTGTGTGCAGGAAAAGAAGGAAATGGATCTGTCTGGTTAAGTGTGGCAGCCAGATGCATCACTCTCCACCTGGAACAGGATGGATTCATCCATGGCATGCATCATAACCTTGGCAATATCTGATGTGGCTGAAAGCTGCACAGGCCTCTGGTGCCAAGGGAAAGGAGGTACATTTAATGAGGGGGTGAGCCTTGTCCACATAATTAGGGACCTACTGGGCATAGTAGGAAGAGAAGCTCAGGGACCTTTTCAGGGAGAGTTCCAAAACAGACGCATGCGATTGGAGTTGGGGGCCCAATGATCCAGTTCTCAATGACACAGCCAAGAATGGAAAGGCAGGATGTGTAAAATTCGCATTTAACTTTCTAAAAATTATTGGACCATGTTGCATGGTCAGGTGGTCAGCAACTAAACCAGCTCCCCCATCAGGCTTGTCTGCTGCAGAGGGTGGCTAGGCACCCTGCAGGATGAAAAAGCAAGACCTGTTAAAGGGCAAACCCTCTCATAACATTAACAGCCATCTAGCAAACTCGTGCCGCGAAGCGCGGAAAGGCCATCCCTTGCATTGAAGGTTGGCCTGGCCATTCACTGCAACAGAACTTCCCCTAGCCATCTTGGACCTCACCATGGTGCTGGATCCAAGAGGGGGATGTTGAGAGGGTGGATCTGGACCTGTGCAACCCCCTGCTCACCTAAAATCCATTCACACACATGCTGTTCCTTTCTGAGGAGTGGGGTATCATATCAAACCCCACAAATGGACTGAAAGGAACTATCATCATCCTATGGGATGGATAGCCAGATTATCTGAGGTTAATGAACTTGGTGGTCTAGAAACATTTTGGGATGTATGCATTGTGGTTCTGGCTACAAATGGTGACCTTGTCCAGATACAGGATTGGGGCCTGCAGCTCATATCCATCTCCCACTGGAAGACAGAGACCCCATTGGTGATGGGGAACCTCAGAAAATAGTAGTGGCAGCTATCCGCCTCAAAACCAGTATATTGGCATTCCTCTGTGTGGATGGGAAGCTTGTGATATGCTGACTTTAAGTCAAAGGCGGAGAAAACCTGATATTGCACCATTTGGTTTACCCAATCAGATAAGTGGGGAAGAGGGTACGTGTCCAGCAGCATGGATCTGTTAATTGTCTGAGTGTAGTCAATGTCCATCCAGTTTTTCCTCACTACCACCATCACTTGGGTCTCCAAGGGTTGGGGCTGGCTTCAATCACCCCCTCATTAATTCAGATAAATTAGTGTTCCAATTTTGACTTATAAACTGCTCTAAAGTCTTGAGAGCCCAAGGGACCAAAATTAAATGTTTTCTGGTACAAGTACATTTACAACTTTATATTTTGTCACATGCATTTGATGCCTTTGCATGTGTGCGTAAGTTAATGGGCATTCCTCAACCAAGGGTAAAGAAAAACAAATTAAAATCCATAGCCACAAATAAACTCTCACCACACATGCCCTGCTTAAAAGTCCAATAGAATGTCAAGAGCCATTCTAAAAAGGTCAAACATGAAGTACAACTATTATGGATTCACACAAACATCTTTCTGAAATTTGGGAAATGTGCATTCTTTTGGAGGATTTCTGTAGCCACTTTCAGGTGGCCACAATACCCGACTGTAAAACAGTCTATTGTACTCCTATGCGGCTGTCAGGTGGCCACCTGAAAGTGGAGAACCCGGCCAGAAGGTTTACCTACCCAACCCTTCTCCTGTAGGTATATCCTGCTCCAAGAATCTGCCATTGCACCTGAAAGCAGCTCAAGCAAAGCTGCTAGCAGCTTTCAGGTGCCTAGCAGCGGGCAGACTGTTGAGTCAGCTGGAGACCCACTGACAGCCCCACTGCCAACACCTACCCTCCCCACTGCCTGACAGTCCCCTGGCATGGGACTACAGGGCTTGGTTGGCCGGCAGGGGACTACAGGGCTTATACACGCACACAAAATCCCGCTAAATTTAAAAGGTGAGAGCTTTAGACAAGTCAGGATTCTCTGGGATGGCTGCCCCAGCCCCGTACTCCTCCCCGTGATAGTACAAATTCTATCACCAATGTGTACATGTACAAATTGTAGTGTAGGATGACTGTGATTGGCTGAGAGCATAGCCACACCTACTGGCAGGTCTTAAAGGATTGCTCCTAGCCAGACCAGGTCATTCTGGACTAGTCGACCTACATGTGATATGCTCCAGTCTTTTAGTTAATAAAAGCCTTGGTTTGGATCAACGTCTTTGGTTCTTTCGACGCGCTCTATACCCCCGCCAGCCACCCCAGCCCTGTACTCCCTCCCCCGCCAGGGGGCTTCAGGCAGCGAGGAGGGGGCTGTCAGGCAGTGGGGAGGCGAGCTGTCTGACTGCTGCCCTTGCTCGGAGCTGGCATTTTCTCTGTGGCCCCTCTCCCTGCTTCTGACCTTTCAGATGGCAGAACACCTCCTTCAGCGCTGCCACCTGAACATCTCTTCACAGATACTTGCAGCCTGCTCTGAAGCCACATTCTCCAGGTGATTCTACCTGCAATCGGCTTATAATTGGCATTGTCAGAGCCAAGCGCATTGAATAAAACAATTCTACTTAGAAGCTGTACTTGTTAAGCCAACCATTATAGACCCTTGCTCCTTTGGCTGCAAAAGTTGAGCAAGGAACAAAAAGAAAAATGGAACAACTGAGACACAACCCAGAGGTGGTTGAAGGGGTAAACAAACTTTACCTGTAGTAAAAACAAAATGAAAATGAGCATCAAGATATCCAATTGCAGGAATTTCCTGTCTGTACACAACTCCAGGAATAGAGCACATTTGTATTCAAACCTGGAATTTCAGATCTCAAAAACAATAGTAAAATTCAAAAAATATGCAGACACTGCATATCCAACAATGCTGGAGAAACTCAGCACATTTCAAATTATCCAAAAAACCACTTTACTGAAATTCTGTTATCTGAGTACATTGTCAGTGACAACATGTCACATATTAGAAAAACAATGTTTTACCCGCCATGCTCAAATGGGACTCCATTTTGAATCCAATGGAGCTCTCGTGTACTCAAGGTAAGAATCAAACTTTTTCTTGCTTGGAAAAACCTCCCCTTGTTCTTTGTTGTCATTTTAAGCACGGATGCAAGTATTATGCTGATGCTATTGGGTTGGATCGGAGCAGGGACCTCTGGGTCCCAGACAGGTTCAGCGACAGGAGTTGTCAGGAATCAGAGTGGGGACCTCTGGTGCCTGGGCAGGTGTCAGGGATCTGAGTGGGCACCTCCTGCTCCTGGTCAGCTTCAGGAATGGCAGTGGGAAGGTGTCGGGATTTGCAACAGTCAATGCAAGTATTCTGCTGCTTAAACAGGGCTGCTTAAAGCCATTTCTCAGATATCCAGAAAATGCAATTAACCGATACACATCCAGTCCTGAACATTTCAGATAATCAGAAACATACTGTACTTCAGATACCAAAGATAAAGATGCATAACTAATGTTTCAGGCCTGAGCCCTTCATCAAGTTGCGGGAAAATGTTGGCAGGTGCCCAAACAAAAATGGTGGTGAGGGAGGGGAAGGGAAGGAGCATGGTCCTAAAGGCAGGAAGTAATAATAAGTGGATGAGAGGGCACACCAGCAAGCAGGGGTAGGAGGGATGGCTCTGTGAATAGAAAGGGAAGGAGGTAGAGAGCTAGTTGAAAGAAAACAAAGGGAGAGAGAACAGAGAGTAGGCCAACAGAAAAGGATGAAGCCAATGTTAATACCATCTGGTTGGAGAGTGCCCAGACGGAAACATCAAGTGTTGTTTCTCTAATGTTGTAGGTGGAGGAAATTACAGAGGATAATGTGTTGGCTGCAGAGGCTAGTGGGGTGGTAGGCGAGGGCAAGGGTAATCCTATGTTTCTTGCATCTGTGGGTGGCAAGGGGACCAGGACAGATGAGCAGGAAATTGAGGAGACGCTGGTAAGGTTGATGGTGGCGTAGGGAAGCCCTATCCATTTATGGAAGGCGATGACATTTCCAATAATTTGGACTGGAAGACCTCATCTTAGGAAAAGATGCAGTAGAGACATAGAAATTGCGAGAAGGGAATAGAATTCTTGCAGGGGATTGGGTGTGAAGAAGTGCAGTTGAGGTAGTTTAGGAATAAATGGGTTTGTAAAATGTATCTGTGGAAAGCTCATCGCCCAAGATGGAGATAGAGATCAAGAAAGAGGAGAATGTTATCTGAGATGGACCAGATGTATTTGAGGTCAGGGTGGAAGTTGGCCTTTGTGAATGAAGTTTACAATCACATTACAAGGACATGAGGCAGCCCCGATGTAGTCATCAGTATAGCAGGGAAGAGGGTAGGGTTGTCTCATGTTCCACAAAGCCCACAAACAGGCAGGCATAGTTGGAACCCATGCAGGTATCCATGGCTACTTCTTTGATTTGAAGTAAGTGAGATGAGTCAAAGGAGAAGTTATTAAGATTGAGAACAAGTTTTGCAAGGCAGAGGAGTGTAGCGGAAGAAAGTGACTGGTTTGGTCTCTTGCCAGAAAAAGTGCTTTGAGACCTCTATGGAGGATGTAGGTGTAAAGGGATTGGATATCTCTAGTAAACACGAGACAGTCAAGTTCAGGGAAATGGAGGGTCCGTGAGGTATTGCAGACCAGGAAGAAAAGATGGTGTTGATGTAATGCAATACTAGTTCAGTGGGGCAAGAGCATGCAGAATCAATGGGCCTACCCATATGATTGTGTTTATGCATCTTGGGAAGTGCAGGGATGGAAAACAATGAGACTGAAGTATGTGGGGGGGGGGGGAGGGGTACAGAGGTTAGAGATGGTGTTGGAGACAGTGGCTTGATGTCCTGTGGAAGGGGCAAGTAGGAAGTGGTGTCTGACAGCTGTCACCTGGCTTCAGCAAGATAGAGGACAGTGCATCAGATCACAACAGCACCGACTGCTTGTTTAAGTTACCAGGTTTGTACTTCTACCCCAGGATCACAGAGTTGTCCCATATTGAAGCAGAAGGACACAAGCAGCCATCTAAATGAAGCAAAAGCACCAGAAAAACTTGACAATGACTGCAAGAACAAGTTAGACTCCATCCTAGGACGCATCTAAAGCAAAGGAGTCTCTGATCTCAGGAGAATTTAGACTCTTCTCCTCCTCCTCCTCTTGATAGAAAAATGTAGCTTTATTTTTAAAGGTCTAGACTGAAATGCACCTTGTACTTGTATTCAAATAGAGTGAAAGTTGGAGGGAACCAAACATCTTGTTTTCAGCCAGACAGTCCAGCTTTCTGGCGTAACCTCAAGCTGGATGTTAATTTGTCCTCCATTTGCAGGTGTAGGCCCTACACCCCCACGTAGAGGACAAGGGGCAGAAACTGCAGAAAGGTCTAGGGAGGAGAGCAGAGCACTTACCTGTCAAATGCAGCATCCCTGGGTCCTTAGGCCATGCGCAGCTATGTTTCATGCACAACTGCCAACTAGCACATGGATTTAAGTACCAGGGCTGGCCAGCACATGCATGGTGGGTTATTTTACTGGGGGCAGTTGGCACATGAATGGTGGACCTGCATGCAGAGGGGAATTCAGGAACACTCAGATGCATACTTCTGGTGCAAATGATCTTCGGTAGCGCAGCGCTTCAATCGATGATGACGTCAAGTGGAGTACTGGCGTGTGGAGGGCTTTAATCTTTGAAGGAGGATGAGTGGCTCAGTTTTGAAATACTTAAAGAGGAACACTTAAGAAAAACAAGACATTGGTATTTGCAGATGCAACAATATGTTAATAGAAGAGTTAAAAACATAACCAAGGCGAGTACACGTTTGATAGAGCTGTTTAGAAAAAGCATACAATTTAGATAATGGTAGCAAAATCATTTCAAGTGTGTCTGTCAAATATTAAAACACACTCGACTTCATTAAAGCAAAATGGGTAAAGAAAGGAGCAATGAAAATAATGTGGAGATATCAATGGAAGTGTACCAGTTCACAGAAGTGGAGGTAGTTTTGGTTAAAAAAAAATGATATTTTAAACACACCCACTCAGAAATCCAATTATGATGGCAAACCTTCCTGTTTGCAGTTAAAATTGTGGATTCAAAATTCAAACCATTACTATATTTTTTGGGACTGCCCTGTTCTCAAAGATTATTGGTGTGGGATGGACAATGTCATTTTTAAATGCGAAATACCCTTAGAAAGTACCAAGTAGTCCATATATTTTGGGTATATACCTCAAGAATGGTTGAAAAGAGAAATATTTAATAAATGTACTGCTGGTGACTGGTTAAAAGACTCTTACCAGGAAATGCTCATCACAGGAGAGCCCAACTTTAAATACATGGAAGGAAGTGTTAATCGACATTTATAAAATGGAGACGATAACAGCACGTTAATTATAAATTGGAACCATTTGATTCATACTGAGAAAAATAGTTTAACTACATAGGCCTGACTTTATTCTTACAAAATAATGATTATATTGCAGGGAGTGATATTTGTTACTTGTATATAGTTTTCTTCTTTTTAATGTTCTGTCTTTCTTCTCTCGGTAAATGTTTCGTCAAATAAATATTATGTGGAAAATCATCACAAATATGAATACATATGTATAATACCAGAGATACATCTTATGGAAATGTTTGTTTAAATTTCAATAATTTTTTTTTTAAACTTTGATTACAATAATGCAATTAGAGGAGGTGTGGAGACAGTGGTTGACTTTTTATTCTCAGATTTCTGATGCTATTCCCTCACCAACATGGTGTGCACATGCACAGCTTAGAGGGACGCCCTCCATTTTGGACATTTGGAAATGGCAATCCAAGTGCCAGACAGAATGTGAGACATTGCTCCTCCATTTTGCAGGTGATCTCAGTCTGTCAGGGCATGAGACTATGGACAGACATGTTGGCATAGGAAAGAAGCACAGAATTAACATTGATCTTTCTGGTTTCAATTAGCCACCACACCCTCTCCTTCATGTCTCCTTTCCTGCAACTCTGTCTCTTCCCGGTCTTCTTCAGCTTGACATTCACAGATTCAAGCCCCCTATCAATTCTCACCTTTTCTCAACCACTAATTATCAACTTTTGTCAGTTGGTCTGTACTCCTCCCCCTTTTATTTTTTTTAATTCAGGCTGTCTGCTGCTTCCCATACATTGAAGGACTCAGGCCCAAAATGTCAGTAGTTATGGTGGTACACCACCGGCCTACTGCAGGGGGCAACCTCTGTACCTGCAGGAGTGTAAGCGGACAGGACAACACCTGGCCGGCTGTCAATCAGTCGGCCTGAATGGATCAAGCCCCACCCGGTCGGGTGTCAATCACCCTCTGGGATACAATCCCGTGCTGGCCTCCCGAGGCCTCACTCAAGAGTTGCTGCAGCCACAGCCAACCTGGCTCTGTGGAAATCTGTAGACTGTTATACAGTCTTCTCCTTGTGTGTGTTTGATTCTGTCTAACAGCACATCACAGTAGTACAACCATAAAATACCCCCACCAAGTGCTCAAAGTACGGGAAGAAGCAGAATAGCAGGGGGGAGGAGTACAGACCAACAGACAAAAGTTGATAATTGGTTATTGAGGAGAGGAATGGTTAGAACTGAGAAAGGGAGGGGGCTTGGACCTGTGAAAAGTCACCTTAAAATTTTCCTATCGTGTACTGTTCTTTAGATACAATCAATCTTTGTGATTTCCTGTCATATTTTTTAAGTCTACTTCAAGCATACAAAACCAAGGAGTGCTAATTATTTTTTAGGTGCTGGAGCACACCAAAAAAAAAGCAACAAAGTGGTGCCAGAGCCACCCAATGAGGTGCCAGAACTGTGCTCCAGTGGTCTCCAGCAGCAAAACTATGAAGTGTAACATGCCATTGAACATTCATTTTCTGCATTTGTACTTTGACTTCTTCCCTGCTGATCTTGGTAAAGTCAGTGGTGAAAGGTTTTAATAGGACATTGCCACTATGGAATAGTGAAGCAAACCATTGGGGTGGGGGGGTGGGGTGGGGAATGTTGTCCAGTGAGTGCAGGAAAAGAACAACTTGCTCCAATTTAAATAGAGCCTTGTTGAGATTATAAATATTGTGTGGAGGTCTGGTCTGCCAATCCAACAAAGATATACAATGAAAGGTCAGCAAATTGATTCTAGGAATAGTAATTTGTCCTAGCAGGACAGATTAATCAGACTGCCTTTACACTTGAGAGTTTAAGGCAAAACAATGATCTCACAGATGTGCTAGAATTTTTCCCACGGACTTGACAAGATAGATAATAATGCTTTCTGTGGCTCCAACTTTTAGAAAAAGAAGTCCATCTCCAATAAGGGTTGGCAGTACAGGAAATATTTCTTCACACAGCTACATCAAATTTTGAGAAATCCCCATTCAAGTAGACCGAGTCAGTTTAATTGTTAAGCACATTCACTGCTACTTGCATTCCTACACCCACCACCCCACCCAAAAGAAACTCATCAAAATGTGTCCAGGGCACTTCCTACTTTAGATAGCATAGATTCTGGTCTAGCTTGCAAATAATGAAAAATATTGCCCAAAATAGATTGGACTCCAAGGAAAGGACACAATTTAAACTGGAGCCATTTAAACAACAACTGTTAACAAAAGGTGGAAAACCAGCACACCCATTTCAAGATGAGAGTCCTCCTATCAAAACAATCCATGACTTTGGAGAGCTCCATTAAATCTCATTTCAACCACCTCTGGGCAATGGTGGCACAGCTAATGAAGCCATTGCCTTGCAGGTTTGGTGACCTTGGTTCTATCTTAACATCCTGCACAGTCTTTGAAGTGACTGCATTTGTTTCCTCCAGGTCCTCGAGTTTTCTTCCACCTCCAAAAGACATTCAAGTTTATTGGCCCTAGTGTAGGGATTGGTTAGGGTAGGAGGGAGATGAAGGAGGTGATGCAACCATGTGGGAAAAAAAATGGGATTAGTACAAACCAGGGTTTTTAAAAAATATATATTTTGTTTAATCCATATATATCTAAATATAGGATTATCTTTAATCACAAACCAGCTCCTGATGGCTAGTAGACATTCAACAAGCCAGTCCCTGGATCTGCTGTATGACTTTACAACTCCTGCTTTCTGATTTCTCCACAATACTCAAATCACTTCCTTACAAACACTGATAAATCTGCATTCAGCTTTGTCCAAAAACGGGACCTTTTATCTTTTTTTTTTATATAATCGTTGCATGTGCAAATGGACAATCTTAATTATGACCTACCCAACTAGATACAGGAGTTTGCAACATATTCTTGCTTCTTAATTGCACATTTGAGGTCAATAATCTCATTTCAACAGGTCTTCATGTCCACTATTTTTCACACATTGCCAGACAAGTACAATCCTTAAACTTGAAATTATACTTCTCCCACTCCATTCTAAAAAGGTACAATTCATTCATATCAATCCCACCATACCATTGAAACAATCCCCGATCACCACCATGCTTTATCACTCAGTCAATTCATTTGTAGCATTTTATTAAATTCTTTTTGGAAACCCCTTGTATGCATCAATTATTCTGCAATAAAAATTTGAATACCCTGAATCAAACTATTCATAAATCCTGATAACACATCTCCTTTGGAGGATGAGGTTTGTAGCAATCTCATTCTACTCACCAAGCCCTGGCTCCCATGTTCCCCTTTAAACCATCTTC